>NW_008824421.1:1596729-1605396 GCF_000699105.1 Pygoscelis adeliae | reverse complement strand
CGTGTAGATGCGGCGCTTAGGGACATGGTTTAGTGGGCATGGTGGTGTTGCGTTGATGGTTGGACTCAATGATCTTGGAGGTCTTTTCCAACCTTAATGATTCTATAATTCTATGAACTCTGAGGAAACCCCCCTGTGGGCACCTTGGAACAGCCTGCCTCAGAGCTTCAAGTTTTCTTTGCGTGTCAGGTGTGTGATTCCAGCACGGCAAAATCACATTCTGGACAAATTTGATGGGAGGAAAAAGGCCCAGGTCAATAGCTGTTGTACCTAGCCAGGTTTTTAAGCTAGTTAGTAAGGCCTCCAAAAGAGATCATTTTGCTATCAGAAGAAGCTGGAGAGCATAGTACACATGCAACTGTGATTTCAGACTACTCCTCCCTGCCCCACCTCAGTTTGACTGTTTAAAACTGCTAAAACCCAAAGTGTCGGGGCAGTTACCAACTGCACAAGGAGCCCTGCAGCTTAGCTGGCCCAAGGGCGTTGGATGCGGTTGCTCCTCGCTCTTAATCCTCTCCCTTGACATCTCCTCTGGACTGACGGTTCCATCGAATCCCTGGGGTAGGTACAGGACAGCTTTCTTCTCTGCGGTGTGCTTGCTGGAAAGCCTCTGAGTGGTTATTCTGCCATGAAGATTTCATGCCAGCCCCATGCAAGGAGTTCCCCAGGTGCACCCCTGGAAACGAGTCGGGTACAAGACTGTTTGCTTCACTTTGCTTCTTTCTATGTCTTGGGAGTCTGAAGCCACAGTTGCTGTCAAAGGTTCTTTGCTTCATTTGAGAATTTTCTTCAACAGTTATTTTCCTCGAATACTTTGCTCTCCCTAACTTTTATGGACTTATTTTGTTCTTTAGAAAGTTGTAATTCTATCAGTGAGTTTTGTTCTCTCTGTACATTAGAAAGGAGGGGACAGATGATGCCGGGATTTGCTAAATGGTACTTTACCATAGGTATGACTACATTGCTGGTCCAAAGCCTGCCCTGACAGTGAGGGACTGAAAATTGCATCTGTAATGCATGTGTTTCATGGCTGATGGATCTTCTTGTACTAACCAGACTTTTAATATCAGAAACTAAATTTCTCAGAAAACATAATTTCCCTTTCAGTTGAACATGTACAGCTGTTGCAAACACTGCTGCGTGCTGGTACCAAAAAATACCATATTTTTCTTCTACAGTTTGAATGGGAAATAATTGTGGTTTCTCAGATCCCACTTTGAAGCAGTGGTTGTTTATAGCTGACTGACTTTAACTGTAATTGTATGTGCAGTCCTGCTCCAGCTGTGTACTGGGCACCATGAGTCACTGTCCAATAACATCCCTTAGGTTCAAACCCCTCTTAAAAGAGACAGTTCGAAAATTCTCCTGAATATCCTCTGCTCTGTTATCAGGAAGTCCCCTTCTGGTCAGGCAGCTATGTTGTGGCCACTTCAGATGGATCTCCCGGAGTTTGCATAGGCATATCCTATATTGCATGCTCCCAAGCCAGAGCCGGGGTCGGAGGAGCAGGCTGTCCCTGAGGAGCTGCGTCTCGGCCAGCAATGGGCACATGCAGTGATCCCACAGCACAGCCGACAAATACGCACGTCACACGCGAGGCCATTGTATGAGTCACCAGTGTCACCCTGGACCCTCTCCTGAGGGCACGCAGAGGCCTGGGGAGCCTTTCCACCCCTGCTGCTCACCCCCTTCGTACAGAGCTGCGAGCTGCTTCTGCCTCTCTGCTCTGCTCCTCGCTGCTTGTCGCTCCAGCATTTTTCCTAGAAGGCTAATTTGCTATAAACACCAACCGAGAAATCCAGGAATTTGTCCACTTTGTCAGAAGAAGCCACGGTTTAAATACCCTTGCATTATACTGTTATAAATCTCACCAGGCTTTATAAATTCCTTTCCATCAGCAGAACTCAAGTCAGTTTATTAAACAGCTAAGTATTGCCTGGTGTGGCTGTAAAAGTGAAGAAACTGAGGCAGAAAAGTGGAGTTCACCTCATGTTGCCAAGTGGCCAGTAAAAAAGCTGGGGAAAAGGAGGTTACCCACTTCCGCTCTCTTCCCAGCAGCTGTTGCCGTGCTGTAAATAAAGTTTAAATACTTAAATATTTTTTTAAGTTCCTTTAAAATAATTATAATAAATGCCGCCTTAGTGTATTTACCTATTACATGTATGTTGGAAGGTATTATTAGAGATCCCTGTTCAGGCACCTGAGTCATAACACCTTTAACTTGCCACCATAAATAGGCACGTTTGGCTGAGACTGCTTGTGACGGGATGCCCCAGCCTGTGCATCGAAGGGTCTGTCTCCTACTGATAGCTAGGGCAGACCTCAAAATCAGACTTCTTTTCTACAGCAAAATCCCATTTGCCTGACGGCTGGCAGATGTTTCAAAGGCTTGGGATCTGAGCCTGACCCTCCAGTCTGTGACTGGCCTCGTCAGGAGGGATGAAGGTCACTTTCAAGTCAAAATACCTATGAAATATCCTCTGAGTGAAGTGTGGTGGGACCCAGGGGATCAGTCACTGCAGTGCCAACACAACTGTCCACCCTGCCTGCCTGTCCATGTCAGCAATGCTGGAAGCCGACTGCTAGTGCCTTGGGAGATTGCGAAGCACTAGGTCTGTGCAGACCTAGCACAAAAGCTGGCCAAAGGCAAAAGTTAGGGTCTTCAGTCTGATTTTTCTTACGTGCTGAGGTATGTAGGAGGTGGGGAAAGAGCTGTTTGAAGGTATCTCAAGCAGTTGGGTCTGAAAATGGACTCTGTAGTGCTACTATCTCTACTAATATCTATTTGAATTTGCAAATACAGGACTTCATCCATGAAATGTCAAATCTCCCTTGCCCAAGCTGGGAATGTGGCCCAGGTGCTATGTGGGTTATCTGGTGCTTTGGGAGGTCCTTGACTGTAAGCGTGTGAAATGTACCTACTTAGTAGGACCCATTTTCCCCCAGGATCAGACTTATGTGAATCCACCATGCAGTCCTGAACAATATGTGGGGTAAGACTTTCCAAAAGTGTTATAGTATCCTCAGTGGAGGCAGAGTATATACACTATAGTGCATGTGTGCCTTGGATTCCCAGTTTTCTGGTAAGCCTGAGTGGATTTACTGCATGGTGGTTCCAACCATGGATACAGAAGTCCTGGGAAAACATGGACAATCGTTGTCCATCTGGACAGAAGCTCTGAGTGGGAAGGAGATACTTATTTTTTTTTTCCTAGGGGATGCTGAGTATATTTGGCCCATAAATACACCCCTGCATCTGCTTTGGTTAAAAAGTCAGTCCCATACATTTCCCTGGGTGATGTGAAATTTTATAGCTCATCAGATCTGACCCAGTTGTTGGGACTCCAAAGAAGTGTTTGCTGTGGACTCCAAGAGATCAGCAGCAGTCCTGGAAAGTTGCTGAACTTGGGCTCTGTCTTTTGACAGAGAGCCATCCGGCTACGGTGCAGAGCAGGATGTGGTTTCTCAAGCAGAATAGCCACATTCTTGCAGGAGGCTACGGGCTAAGGGAATTTTAATTTCAGTTATTGAACATGGAATCACTTATCTGCTTATGCAGCTTTTAAAAGAAAGGAGAGCATGGTCATTCTGTGCAGTCCTTTGTGGAAGAATTGTAATACCTCAGGTTGTCCTCAAACAGCCAAGTGGCGTGGTGTGTGAGACCTGGAAGAATTAAGTAGACCTTACACTTGGAACTGGCCTGACCTCATGTCACTGTCTCCCAAACTGCACATGGAAATCATAGGACTTCTGTACTGTTAGTATGGTCTTCACTGGGTCTCAGATTTTTTTTTTTTCCCAGATTAGCAATCTATACGATGAATGATATAGTAAAATTCTGTCTAGCAAAAACTGCTGCCAACATTTTAAAATACCTACCAAATCCTCTTCCCATTAAAACAGTCTTGTTAAAGTTGTCTGCTCCAAACAGAAAGATGTTTTACTGAATTCTTGGTTATGTGGTTTTCTTCCTCGTATTTCTATGAAAGCATGTGTTTCACAAGGCATATCGAAGTAGTCTCATGGGCAAAAACATGTAAACAAGCAGCATGTCATTTTCTTGAAACCCCCTGTAAAATGGCTAGCCGTGTTGCCTTAACCATGCAGACAGTTTTCAGAGGCATAAGAGGAAAGGAGGATTTTGCAGACGCTCCAAGCCTGGGGCTGGGGGAGACCCAAGCTGTGCCTGTGGCTCTTCAGTTACCCATCGGTAAGTCA
Source organism: Pygoscelis adeliae (assembly GCF_000699105.1). Lineage (NCBI taxonomy): Eukaryota > Metazoa > Chordata > Aves > Sphenisciformes > Spheniscidae > Pygoscelis > Pygoscelis adeliae. The sequence continues at coordinate 1,601,178 of NW_008824421.1, read as the reverse complement.
CCCAAATGTGCTTTCTATGCCTCAATTTCGCCATTTAGGAGGCAATGACTGTGTAAAGCATCTGGGTTCTGCTAATGAAAAATACAACATAAGGTCCACGTGTTGCTGGGTTGACTCCTTAGGTCTGACCATACCTACTGTTGTGATACATAAACCTGGTTCATGCTCCTGGGAAGAGTTCACTCCAGCGCTTTAGGGTGTGAAGTTTCTTTCTTGCACTTGCTCCACATCAAGCTCTTTCTCCTTAATGCAGCCAATACGTGGAAGGGAGAAGAAGCTCTCTTATTCCTTGCCTTAATTCCCTGCCTCGTTGTTTAGGGTGAATCATTAACCAAGCACTTGAGTCTGGCAAAGCAAAAATGCCTTTTGCAGACTTGCATGGAGCCTTGGCCTTCTGCAGGAGGAATGGCTCCCCTCTCCCACAGGAACAAAAGCACCGCCGAGTCCTTCTGCTTGCCACCATGCTTTAATCAGACCTTGCACTTCCAGTACATATATATACACACTTCAGTATATAAATATATTGAAGTTCTGGTGTTGCTCCTGCTTTGAGGGTGAGGAAAGGGAACAGTGGACGTGTCCTGTGGAAAGGAATTAAGAGGTATGTTAACTTTTCCTTCAATTTGTCCTTCATAGCCTACTCATGAGTTTTTTCGTAAAAGGAACAATAATCCTTTTCCTAGAAGCAGCAGTTGATGAACTGAAACTGTTCTCGAGGGTGATGTTGACATGCCAACTCTCTGTACATGGAAAATGACTTCTGAGGTCCCACAGGAGAGGAGGTCTGCAGGTCCCATAGTCTGCTGAAGATCACGGACAAGATATCCTTCCGTGAAAGGTGGGGTGGTTTTGTCTGATGGCTGCTTCACCTGTGTGTTTCCTCCACAGATCTTTCTGCTTGCCTTGAAACCGCTGCCTTGGTGTGCTGGGCTGTAAACCCCTGGGGGCAGAGATAAAGGAACAGCATGGTCTAGATAAACTCTACTTAACACGCTTATTCAGATGGAGGTTGATTGGCTTTATTCTTTCTCCATGAGCCAAGACTGAAGAATTACTGAAATGCTGCAACTTTATCAAGCAGGTAAGTGCTTTCGTTGTAAATCTGTAAATCCTCTTAAACCCTATTTGTAAGAGTTGACTAGGAGCCCATCTTCCCATAGACCATCAGTCCTATTCATGCCACAGATACAACGCAAATACTAATTTCTCCCTTTTAAATGCAAAAGCATTTATCTGCTAGTCCTCCTCCAACTGTATTTCCATGCTATAAGAAGAGTTGTCCGGATAATTAACTAATACAGCTACCACTGCATCAGTTTGAACAGTTGTTCTTGTCTGTGACTTTAAAGCAAATGGCCTTGATTTTGCAGCAAAGTCAGTGAGATGCCATCTGACTGCAAGGGTTTGGGTGCGTGAAATTGCTTGCAGAATGAAGGCCTATATTTATATTTTTTTCTAGAAAGTCTCACTGTACTGCACACAAACCCTGTTTAGAGAGTTTTACTGAGATGGCACATTCAAGCCTTCATTATTAGGAGATGTCAGCAATGAGATTGTCTATTCGACATTAATTCTTCCAGCTGTGCCTCTATCTGTTATAACTGCCCTGATTTATTTGGTCACAGTTTGTTTTCTGCAGCGTCCCCTTGCCTCCTCAGCGCATGTGGCGCTGAGGTTGAACCTGGGCTATGTGGCAGATGGGGCTGTGGTGTATCAGACCCATGCTCAGGCTGTCACAGGGACCAGCCGGCCAAGGAGCGGTAGTGCCTGGCCGGTGGGGCAGAGGCGCTGGGTGTCCTCCAGTCACCAGTGGAAACTGCTGCTCTTGTTGGCTCTCTCAGAGTGGGCGAATGCAATCTTTTCACAAGGAGCAAGAGTCAGTGTTTCCTCAACTCTTATCAGCTAAAAAATTGTCACAAAAGTTTGGGCTTGTTTCACATTGAAATTCAATCAAATTTGGAAAAATAAGGTGGTGTCAGATGGAAATGCTGGTCTCTCCAGCCCACCCTTGGCTCCATACCTTCGTCATCCAGCCATGGAGGGGCTGTGCAGGCATAACCGGCTGAGGTTATGGGTGAGCACAAGCTGCCGCTGGCTGGCAGAAAGCAAACCCCTTTCTCGCTTGCCTCACCTCCTCTTCCACCTCTGCAGGTCCAGGTCTCCATCCCTCGCCAGTCCTATTCCCCATCCCTTTCCGTCTTCCCTCCCCTTTTGTCTGCCCCTGCTAGCTCCCAAAGGCAGGCCCATTTTGAAAGAAATCTCTCTCTCTTTCGGTCTCTGCCAGTCCTTCCCCTTGCCAGGGCTCCAGGCCCTGTCTCTTCCTTGCTCCCGAGCTCCTTGGTTTTCAGTTGCACCTCTTGCTGCAATAGGTCTGTGTCTGATCTCCTCCTCCACAGCTCAAAGCGAGCCATGTTCCTGCGGCTCTGCAGGAGATAAGGGATTTCTTGCCCCCAGCAGAAATAGCAGGTAACTGCTAGTCTCAAAAGCCTTCACTGAGCCCTTAACTGCAGTTTTTTTCCTTGTTCTGTAATCTGGCCAAACTTGGGTAGATTTTAATAGGGATAGACACATTTCTACCACAAAGGCTGCCTCTCTGCCAAATTTCAAAATTCCTCTTCTGAAGCTAGAGATCCTCATATAAAAGGCTGTCTGGATTTATTTAACATGTGCCAAGCAATATATTTTTTCCTTAATAATATTCCTGGAAATGGCTGAACTGTTTTGGCTAAAGCAGATGCTGAACTGCTTAGAAACAAATTTTCAGGGCTAAAATTTGGCAAAGTTGAGTAATGTGCCATTTTCTGTCATTGACACTGGGGAAGGAGGAAGAAGAGGTGGCACCGCCAGTCGGAAAACCAACTCCAACCAATAAGTGTTCCTTTTAAGAAAACGTCAGCTTTGAAGCCAGTGAGGAATGCCCCTGTGCCTGTGCACCCAATGCGCTGTGCAGTTGTTATTGTTACCTTCTTCTTAATTAGTGAACATGGCAACCCACAAGTGTCAGTGCTGCTTCCAGCTACCTTGAACTGCTTAAATCTGCCCTTTAAACCATCCTGGCTCCTCCTCTCCACCTTTATCACTCCTGGGCTTAAGGCTGGAACTATATGTGGAATCTATAGGTGTGTATTGGACTTTGGCCCGAAGTCATCTGTATGACTCACCTTGGTGCTCATTTCCCACCCAGGAAGTACATCTGCAGAACCCCTCTGTGCCAAACAAGAATGTCCCTCATGGATGTTTTACCATGTAGTTGTATCTTTCAGGTTAAAGCCTTTACAGGGCTGTGATGTGAATGACGACAAGGCTCCTTCCCTCTTCTCTCCTCTCTGCCCTGGCTCCTTCCTCTGCTTTTAGGACCCGAGGCACAGTGACATACAGCTCCTGTTCTTCTTCCTGGGTGTATATAACGCTTTGGTACATAAATGGATTGTGAAATGCTCTGGCACCCTTTACCAAATTGGCTTTGTCACAGAAAGTAGAGATTTCTTGATATTTCATATTAAATTCTAAAATTTCTTGGTATTTCATTTTAAAATGAATAAATAAATAACTGAACAAACAAAACCTGTTACACTCCTAAAAAAATGGTGTGCCTATTTGGCCTCAAGCACCCCAGGCTGGATTATCGTGCCCTTTCCAAGCTTGTACTGTGTAAGTCCTTTCCATAACTTCTCTCGCTACTCAGCAGTCTTCTCAAACGGTACTGGTACCATAGCATGGGCCCAGCACTTTTACTGGCTGCAGAGCTGGGAGTATCTCTTTTTATGTATACAGTGTTCATGCACTGTGGCTTCGGGCACAGGGTACTTCAGTGTTAGTGCGGGGCTAATAATAGCCTCTAAAGACAATTTCAGAAGTTGCTTACCTTTCCCCAGGGAACAGGTCTTTGTGATTTCCTACCTTTAGGTGCACAACCTGCTTGTGGGCTTGACTGCATAGCGAATGCAGTGCGAGAGTCATCCTTGCTTATACTCCTTTTTTCCTCCTTTACCTTATGCTTTGCCTGCTGGGTCGTTTTCTGCCTGTTTTCTCCAAGGCTCGTGATTTCGGTGTAATAGTCTGTCTACCGGTGGCAAGTTATTGCTCATAACTGAAGTAAGGCAGCTGCTGTGCTAGGTAGCCCAAACTGACCCTGCCACTGCTCTGGTAGGAGAAAGAAGCTGTTTCAGAAGAGCACAGCCGTCCTGAGCGTGCCTCTGGGTTTCGTGCACACAAGGACTGCTCAGAGGAGCCCCTTGACCCCACGCCGTCTCTGTGACCTCTGCCACTCTGACTGATAACAGTGAGTTCAGTTTGTGTTGGGGCTTTGTTCTCCACTCTACAGAGAGAAACATTAAACTGCAGAATGACTAAGTGCCTTTTCAAAGGCCACGTAATGAATCAGTGAATGAACAACAACCCCCAGCAGCTCCGGCCCCCCTTCTCTCTGCAGAACAATGCCTCTTTCCC
>NW_008824421.1:1583382-1596688 GCF_000699105.1 Pygoscelis adeliae | reverse complement strand
GTTTTATACAGAATCATGTATTTCAAAATAAATTTGGATATTAATATTTATATTGTAACGATGCCACTGTCCTCCAGGCTCTGTAAATAGCAGCACTGCAACAATGTGAATTATTCCTTTTATGCAAAACCCTGGCCAGTGAAATAGCTTGTCAATGCAAAATAAATTTTTTGCACAGAAGTTTGACAGCTACATTCATTATATATGTCAATCAAAGGATCCTAAAGGCTTTATTGTCACTGTACAATGTCTGAACAATCTGCTAGCCCAATATGCCACAAAGTTATTTTCTCACTACTCCTTTCATTTAAAAAAATAGCCACCAATAACTTTTTTGTCAAACAGTCTGAGAAAACTGCACAAACAACAAAGGAATCTTATATTTTCTTGGGTGTCTGTGGGCTGGAGGCATTCCAGGCTTAACTCACAGCATTATGCTAACATATCACAGCGCTTACGGTAGATGAGATTTGATCAGAAACACAGGACGCGCAAATTAAATTACTGCACAAACCCCAGAGCAGGCTGAGGCTGTGAAGATGGCACGGTGAGTTAGAAAGGAACAAGTTACACTAAAGAGAAGTGAATTTAACCACTTAACCTGCTTTTTGTCTGCTTTTGCCAGGTATCAGGTATTCAGGCTCCCCTGTCCCAAGTCTCCCCCCAGATTAGGATCGGCCTTTTAAATTGTCCCGAGTTATTTTCCGAAACGTGGGTTTTGACAAGATCTCGCTCTCAACAGACTAGCCTCCAGCCTGGGGGAGGGTTTTCTGTTTGATTTTCTTTTTCCAACACGCTCTCCTCACTGAACGTGTCAAAACCCAGCCATCAGTTATCACTTAATTTGTTGTAATTGGGGGCAGGGGGACGGACGAGTGCATGGCAGTTTCCCCAGGAGGCAAAACCAGCCGCGGGTGCTCCCGCAGCAACGATGCTGCGCCCCGGGCTGCCCCGCTGCCCTGCGAGAGGGAAGCCCCAGGGCCAGGCATCTCGGCTTCGCCCAGTTTTGAGGGCACGGGTGCCAGCTCTGGGAGTCCTCTGCGCCTTGCCAGCAAAATGCAGAACAGCCGCGAGAGGGAGCTTACACAGCTCTGTGAGCGGCAGCGCAGCCCCCGCCAGCGAACCGCTCCCGCTCCCCGCTCCCTCCCGGGCGCTCCCCCTGCCCGGGGATGCCCCAGCACTGCCAGCGAAGTGGCTTTGCTTGACAGTGCTGTTGCAGCAGGCGGTAGGAAGGTTATCGTGGGAGTTCATCTACCAGCGTCCTCCTTGCAGATGAAACGCAGCGTCGTGGTCTCGTGCCACGACAGACCACATCAAATCTGATTTATGAGGGTGTTGTACCTCGACTAACTTTAATCTGCTCTGGGCTGGAGCTGAAGTTAAGTTTCCCAATTCAAAATATTTTGGAGGTTGGTCGCTTCCTCTAAGCGGTCAGCTTGGTTCTTAGTGCATGCTGGTGCGTGGCTTTGCTTTCAGACCCTGGTCACGGCTACCGCAGCAGCAGCAAAACCTCAGGAGGGTGCTTCCTGCACGCGCCTCTGGCTGCACCTTTCTGGTGGCTGCTTTTGGGATGAGGTGCTGCTTTTGGCCTGGGCTAAAGGGCACTTTTCATCTGCTGACCTAAAAGTGTTAAAAATAGTCCTGCTCTTATGTTTGGGAGTGAACCGTGGGGATGCTCTGGGAGGATGCACACAGAGGAGAAGTTGCAACAGGAATGCTGGTCGTGACAGCTAGTGTTTCCACTGAAAAAGCGTGGTGAAGAAATGGAAAAATGGAAACTTTTAAAAAATCGTGGTGTTAATTCATGTGCCGAGAGAGCTGTGCTGCCCACTCACCATCCCAAAAACTGTGTGACATTTCCCTGAGGTGCGCTGCTTGCTGCTGCATCATGGGCATGTGTTTGATCACAGGCAAAATTAAACGTGTTTTTGTAACCAACATTTTCCACAGTGTTGAAGTTTGTAGTTTTTGGTGTGTTCTCTCCCCATACAGCGTTGCTCTCTTTTTGAGGTCCTGCACAGAGCCCTTTTATTAATGTTTTAAATAATTACCACCGGCGTGGCAATGGTGTAGAAGTCTTTCAGCGCAATTGCTTTGTCGTGAGCACCAAATGTCGTGCAACAGAGTGTCTATTACCTGTGATGGAGCTGATAGCCGAAACAACAACAATCTTTCATCTCAGCTTTGCAAGAGTGAAATCAGCTGAGTGCAATTAGGTGATGCTGACAGGATGCAAAAGGCTTTCTGTAAGCAGAGTGGGCTGTGCTTTCCTCACTCCGGCCAAGGACAGGCTTTGTAGTGTGTGGGTGCAATGATAAAGACATTGCAAACGCTTTTCCTACTGTGGTAGGGCTAGGAGCTCCAGTTGCTACACTTGGTGCTGTACACAGGAAAAACCCCTACCCAAGTCTGAAGCCTCAGCCGTAAGCATGACTGCTTTGGCTTGTTCATTCTGACCTTAAAGGAAACCCTCCTGAAGGACCTGGGGGATGCACCAAAACAAGCAGTGAAGGAGTTGGGTACCCAGCCCCTTCACTTCTGTGAATGCAGAGGTAGCGGCGACTTCCCGGGGGGATAAACCCACCTTTGCACAGTGCTTGGCTGTCTTGCTTCACCGTCTCGTGGGAAAACGTTATGACTCCCTCTGCTTGGGCGATCGCTCACACTTCTGCACCCGTGGACTTCATCCGTAAACTCTCAGCAGAAAATATGCACCGATGCTAGGATGGCTTTTGCCAGCTGGGAGCTGTTTTCCAGTGTCACTCACTTTTAGTTGGCATGTGGAATCGCTGTGGTATTTTCTCAATGTTTAATGGGACCTATTGTGCACTTCCACTGTCCGGGAGGATGAGCTCTTCTGGTGTGATAGTTGCCATAAAGTTGGTGGCGTTCAGGAGCCTCGCTGGCATTTGCAGCGAGGTGCAAGGCACAAGTTCCTTGATTTTGCTGTATCAGCCCAGCAAAACATTGCGTGGCTGTGTGTACAGCCAACTGCTTTACATTATGCCCGGTAATGGCTTGTCAATGTTCAAAAGAAATGTAACCTCCAGCTGTCTAATTTGCTCTAGGGAGGGGGAAAAAGTTTCCTAATAATCTTCATATTTACTCAGCACTGTTTTGGTTTGAAGCAGATGGAGGTAATGGATTGATCTACAGGACAAACAACAGAGCAAAAGCAGAAAAAATGTGTGAGTGGCTGCAATGTTAGAGGGGGAGCTGGAGTTTTTGACCCTGGGGTCTCACTACTGGCCCTTTATAGGAGTTGTTTCGGTAAGTCAGCTTATTGAAACTGCAGCCCACCAGCTTGCTCCTTTGAGCACGGCCAGCTGTTTGCCTTGGGTGCCCATTGTTACCTCTCGCTACCACCTACAGAGGAGGGGAAGGTGCAGAGCCCTAACTAACGAGAGGGGTAGAGGTGGCCGAGGTGATCAGCACCTCCAGCTCAGCCATGCTGTGCCTTCCTCGCTCACTCCAAACTTGGGGTGCAGGAGCCTCCCTGTTGCGCCACCCTCCTCCTCACAGTGGCCAGACCGGTGAGTGCCTGTGGGCTTTTTTGGCTGAGCTGGGAAATGGTCCTTCCCAAGCCACTGCTGCAGGCACTGGCACTGAGCAGACTTGGGTCCTCCTGGCAGGCTGGCGCTGAGGCTCTGCCCTCCTTGTCGGGACCATGCACGCCACCACCCTGGCAGGCAGCTGGCAACTTACAAAATATGGATCAGCATAATTTTTTTTTTTTTATGTGAACTTGTGCAGCTGTCCTGGAAAGGGTTAGAAATCAGTTCTGGAAAAGGCTGCAGTAGTTGTTGGTGAGGAGTTCTTAATTATTTATAAGCATCAGGATATAAGGACATCGTATTCACCCTCCAGGAGCGAGAAAGACTGAAAATAATGTAATAAATTACGCATGCAAATTTACACTTTGAGTAGGTTCGGTTGCAAGCTCTGAGACTTAAAAGTGAGGAAATATCAGAAATAAGGCTGCTGCTTAATATTTTGTATGTCAGGCAGTTTGTTTGGTCAGGCAGTTGGACTAGATGATCATTGTAGGCCCCTTCCAACTGAAATATTCTATTCTATGTTCCTGATGGCAGAATCTTCTCCTACAGGGTCGCATATTTGCTTCCCACCTCTGCCCTGGTTGCTCCCACCACCTTTTGCTGCAGCGGGTGTTGCTCAGGGAATGAATCAAAGGCAGGCTGCTGCCCGCGGGGCCCCTGCCCGATGGCCTCAGGGCCAGGCAGGGCTGCAGGAGCACTGCGGAGGGGATACTGGTTTTGGCAGCTGGATGGTGTGAGGAAAAGCAGGCTTCTCTCCCTGCCACTAGTTTCTAGGGGGCTGCCGAATAAGTCAGGGAAACCAAACCAGGGCTCCTTCTTGGGCTTAGAAACCTCTGTTGTATGAGACCTGCTAGAAGAAGTGGTCTCTGCCCCGAGGGAAATCTGAAGAGACTTTCAGGAAATGTCATTTGTCACGTCCTCAAAAAAATGAGCCTTGTGGCAGTGTAGTGCACAGGTGGGGTGTTGTCAGACCACCGGTACGCATCATCCCCTGGGCATGTTTGCTCAGAGCACGGTGCACTGAATCACTGACACATCCTTGGGACTGTTACGCTCCTCCACAACTTAATCTACTGTGTTGCAGAAAAGCTTAGAGGCTTCAACACATTTTGGAAGTCCCATTGTGTCCTGCATCGTATAAAAAAGATCTAATCCCCACCCCAAACTAACTCAGTCTAAACAAGCTGCTATTATACTGTACCAAAGGATACTTTAAGATGTTCATGTGTCTTGAGCTGGACTATGGAGTGCCAGCATACAGAACTCAGCATTGTTCATCTTAACAGGTGTCTGAATGTTGATGATGTCAGTGGTTCAACCTGGTGGTCTTGCAGTGCTCAAACCACTGCTTCCACCCTAGCAAATGCACTTTTAGAGCATTTCTGAGATGTTCTGGTGCAACGAGAAGAAGGGGAGGTTGCAGCTGGAGAGGGACAGTGATCTCTGCTTTCCACCAGCTGCCAGCACTGCTGATGCACACGGGCTGGGCTGGGCAGGGCAATGGCTTGTTCTTCACGCAAGTCAGGAGAGCAGGGAAACCTTATTGCCAGGTAAGGTCATTAATTGTTTCATTCTCATCTGAACCACGAGGTATCAGCTCCAGACTTAGCATGATAAAGTCAGAAGCTTCAAAGCCAAAAAAGTGTGTTTTGTAGAAGAGGGGATTAAAATAGAGATTAGTCCATGTCGTATCTTCGAAGTTGGATGCGTGCCCATAGCTGTGATTCTGGACTGCTTCTCAAGCTGGAAGGCATGCGGATGGGAAATCTTGCAAAATATCAGATCTCATAGGATTTCTGCTGCTTAAAACTAGTCACACTGCAAGATTTGGGCACTGTCAAGACTTAGTCCTGGTTTAAAGTGAAGACTTACTTCTAAAATGAGCCTAACTGCTAATTTGAATTAGGTCTTTACATAACACCTCTTCCAGCTGCTGCAATAAAGCCTGTTAGTGCAGCTATAAATAAAGAGTACTGAGTATTACTTCAAATGTGCAAAAGCAATGTATATCTCTGGTACTGAGCCACAGCATAGTCTCTCCAGGCACTGCCTGTGTTTACGGGACCTGTGGAAGCATCTCAAATGTGGAGCAAGTGCCTGTTATGCAAGCGTGAGCCGTGGTCAACAGGGGCTGTCCTGACACGTAGCTCCTTTGTGGGTGGCTTGATGTCCTTCTCACCATGTCCTAATATAATTTAAAGAACTTGAAGATCATGAAGTTAAGCATTCAAGCACTAGGGAATATCAGAACGAAAGGAATCAGATTGAATTATGACCTGTGTAAATTCAATCCCTTGTATTGTGCGTTACAACAAAGCCAGTGGCTATGTCGTACGCAGAGAAGAGCTGTGCCATGTGCCAGTGCAGCTGGATGTCAGAAGATTTAGCCCTGCACCTTGAGACAAAGCCCTCTTGGATGTGTGTGAACCGTGACCACTTTTCACCAGGCTCATGGCCTGATCAGGTTTGGGATAATATTTGTGGGGATGCCAAAAAGGGCATTCCTCACTGTGGTAGCCTGTGCCAAATCCCAGTCCCGGGCTTTAATATTTTGGAAGCAATAGGACTTTTCAACAAAATGGGTAAAATTGTGGACAACTTCAACCTGGGCAAAACAGTACACTTCAGAATCTCGTCTTCGTGATGACTGAGAGGTCTTCGTTGATTGGAAAGAAATACCTAATTGCATCAGACATGGTATCAAAAAATTTGGCTGTATCTTGACAAAGTTTATAGAAGTTTATATATCTTGACAAAGCTGTTTATAAAAGTTTATATATCTCGACAAAGCTGTTTATAACAGCTGAAAATTGGAGAATGTGATGGGACATACCAGGCAGCTTGTGATAACAGGTGGCCCTACCACCATGTGTAATAATTCTTGGATACAATCAACAGGTTGAATGCTTAGCATATCATCTCTCAAACTCTATTAATATTTTAGTTGTTTAGTGCTCAGAGGGTCAAATACTAAGTGCATTTGGGGGTGCAGATTTGGTGGCTGCTCCCATCAGTATTATAAGTTTTGCAGAGCTTCAGCTTTGCATGCCTTTGACTAAAATTAGTTGGCCCTGTTCAAGAAATCTCTGAAACACAGACTTAAACTCTCCTGGATGTCTTTGGGACTTATCCAGTTAAGCCTTTAAATTAAACCTGTGTTTCCTTCCATTCTTCAATATACTTTCGCATGTACTTACTAACTGTTCACATGCTATAGTATTAGAATGAAATTCGGAGTTTTACTGAACACGGATACGAGTTTGGTTGTTCTCTTATTTTAGGTATTACAGCTTCTTGGGCCATTTTGAAGTAGGTGTTGTACACAAAAAGATGGTGTTCTGTATAATCTATTTCTGTAGGAAAAGGAACATATTTTCCTACCTATTATGGAGTGCTCTGATGCAGAGGATGGTTTATTTCTAGCTATATTTTTTTCTAGCCCTTTTTTTAGTGCCGTCAGTCTTCTCCTGTGGTATTAGGACAGTAGTTTTCAGCACTGCCCACTCTTAGTTATGGAGCAATGAGATAATTTCATTTTTCATTTTGTGGGGAGGGCTGCAATTTCGAATTTTTTCTTGATATAGGATGGAACCCCCCCCCAGAAAACGTCATAAATCTTACTAATCACATGATGCATAGTGGTTTTTGCTGTATTTCATAGAATTAAAAAAATGTTTTCAAAATAGAAAATGGATTGTTCCATTGCAGAAAGATTGAAATAGTGCATTTAAATCTTACTAAAGCTCTCTGTTATCAACTTATAAACTGATTTTTTCCCCAAAGCTGCCACATTTAACTTTCAGCTGCTCAGCATTTTCCAGCAACTTGCAACAGCCCTCGTTGGGTGCCATAGTGCCATACAAAGTTTCCTTGCAAATAAGCAAACCTGCAGGACTTCGCAGACAACAAACTGCAACTATTCTGTGTTCATCAGTCATTTTTGTCTCAGTATGAGTGTTTTAGCTGATCTGTCTGTGTCCAAAACACGCTTTCTCAACGTGTCCTGGAGCAGGTGATCTCTTTCTATCCTTCTTTCCACTTAACGGGCCTCGCATGAAATCTTGCTCATGCTTATGTTGTGCCAGATGTGTAGGACACATCTGCCTTTCAACAAGCAGTTATGTTTATGGAAATAATGCCTTCTGGAACCGGAAACTTAGGATAACAGATTCAGGAGCCTTCTCTAGGTAATACATAGTACAACAGAGCACAGCTCTTGTAAGCAGAGCACCCAAACAGCTGCAACATTGAAACTGCTCAGGAGTAATTTAGAGCATGCTCTCGAAGTTTGGATAATATAACTACTGATTCCCAGAAGGGATAAAATTGTATTTCTTCTGTGCTCTGACCTTATCTTTGCACCATTTTATATAAATTCTTTACCTTACCCTCATGTGTGCACATATTTTAAGAGTGAGAGAGAAAGCCCAGAAATTAGCTGACTGAAGAATTGCAGTTCAAACCAGTCAAGACTGAGCATGTCCCTAGTGGCAAAGTTTTATTTTTTTCCCCATGCCTCTTTTTCAAGAGCTTCTATCTTTTCCAGCCTTTGCACACTGAAGTCAAAGAGGACTTGTCATCATCAGAAGTGTGTTTGCATCTAGTCCGAGGATGTTCCTGTAAAATTGGAGATCTAGGTCTTCTAGGAATGTCTGGTTTTGACTGGGCCTTACTGCAACACCCCAACACAATGTTCTCACTACAGAGCAAACCAAAAATTTTATTACAGATGTACACTCAACATTTCGGCTTTACGAAGTGTGTCATACCAACCAGGTGTGTTTTTCAGAGACCTTTGGTCTAACTCTTACCTGTATGTGTAGGATCCACATGGGACACATAGTGTTCCCAAATCCTCTCAAGAGAGCCACTCAGTCAGGGGAAAACAGTCTTTCTAGCTCTGTAACCTTAACAAAGATTGCAGTATTCCTTCAGAGCAAAATATGCATGACATCTGGAAGCAATTATTCGTTTAAAAATCACTCTGTGAGTCAACATTGAAAATGCACTCAGCACTGAATGAAAACTAATAAACACTGAAGTTTCCAGTTATCCCACAGTCTGAGTGACCTGCACTGGAACAAAGTCATTTCTAGAAAGCCTGAGCAGGGTGGGCACAAAGCCGGTCTTGGATCCCAAAGCTGGCGAAGCTGTGCTGAAACACAAAGAAGTAACGTTTGTATGAAATCAGATGGCCAGGGAGGTTTTCTTTCTGTTATATTATGGGAGTAGGGGGGACTACAGGGAACCTGGTCACACTAACAGACCTTGCCCATCAAGGAACTGAACACAGCATTTATGGATTTAGAGCGAAATTGTACTTTTTGGCGATATGAGGCATAGTCATCTGGCCGTTTTAAAACAGTCTAATGTAGGATCGTCACAGGGCTGGAAAACCTACAGTGAAAAACTAATGTGACTGGGGTCTACAGGGCTAGTGAGGGAGCACGGATGCTCTGCTGGGCTTTGCTGGCAGAGTGGGTCTCAGGACATTTCTGGAAAGCGCAGATGCTGAAGCAGATCCTGATTGTTTTAGATCTCATCAGATGTTGCCTTCGCCCTTTCCACAGTAATGTGGAAGGTGGCTCGGAGCTGGTTTCTCCTCCCTCGGCAACATTAAGGCGTGCTCTAATACAGCGATTTCTAGATTAATTATTTTATTCAATAGCCAGGGAAGACTACGGGTCCTTACCAAGCTGTTACTAGCCTCGTTTCCAAAGGAAACAAAAGTTTATCTCATTATGCTGTGTCAGGCTGTCTTCTGAGCACACTTAAAACAAGAGGAAAATATTCAATTCCTTGAATTTTGTGAAAACAGGTGGCTGCATAGAGGGGAGAGACCCAAGAGGAGCATGAGCTCAGCAGGGCTCGCGGGGAGCAGAGGACTCATCCCAGAAAGGGGCTCCGGGGAGCCCCATGAAGTGCCAGGGAGCCCCAGCGACACAGGCAGAGCCACAGGACATGCAGAGCCAGCAGCTCCCGGCGGCACTGCCTTGTTTCTAACCCAGCATTACCCTCCAAACACCTCTCAGAAGTGGGCCTCCCTCCTCCTCCTCCTGTGTGCAGAAGAGCACTTTCAGTAGAGCACACAGGCTGCCATGTCCAGGTGAAACCTCCCTGTCCCAGGGCCTTTCTATCTCCTCTGATTCCCTCTGGCCTTTTGCACCTGCATAGTGCCCACTCAGCGTGGGCTGGCATTGCCATGCATGTGATGGTCTGGAGAGGTCCCTTTTGCAACGCAACTTGCTGCTGCAGCGTGTCTCCAGTAACCTGCAGAGCTTGCTTAGGCAGAGGAGGGATGTCAGAGAGCATCTACCGTGCCTTTATAATGATGCCCAGCTGCTCTGTTTTCCAATAACGTCGATTTTGCTGCGCATTCTTCTACCCCAGCGCCAGGGGCTTGATGAAGTCCCGAGGTGTTGCACTGATGAAATACCAGCTGAAGTCAAAGACTCTAAGCGCCTCGCTTCCTATCTCAGAGTACATCAGGGCAAAAGCCCTCAGGGAGACATCAGGCAAAAGCCCTGATGTCGCTGTGTCAGGTGGCATGATAGATGGTTAAACACGGCCTCCCGTTTTCTGTAAGACAGGAATAGTATTTATTATCGGGGCTGCAGGAAACTCAACTGCTTAAGGGTCATGAAGATCCCTGAGTACCTACTGTTCTCCAGAAGGACTAGGTGGTAGTGCTGATGAACATATTTGTGCTGATAAACATTGTGCCCAATTTGCATGCCAGCTGGATCAGCTACTTACTTGCTATTCTTTTTGCAACTATAATTTTTATCATAAATATTTTCCAGACGTACATCAGTAGCTCATATCGCTTGGCTGGCAAGTCTAAGAGAAGTCTGTTTTAGTAAGCCAGACAGTGTGTACAAAACAAGCTGACTCTGTACCCTAGAAAGTGGTCATTTCCTGGTTCTTTTGAGTCTCTGAGCTCTTTCTCAATACCTATGGTACATCTGCAGGCAGATTATGGCAAGAATGTTATAACGCCACAGGCATTAATGGAGGAAATGGTATTTTGCTTGCTTGCATTACACCTCTTTCCAGTGCAATACTATTTTAAAAATAACTTCATGTTTGGTACCTGTTGGAGGAAGTGGTTAGGACCCCAGTTCTTAATCTTGAAACTGCAGTTTGCAGCTGCATTAAAACATGTTGCTGAAATGTAGGTGTCACTCCGTGTTGCACTTTCATATGGAGAGGATCCGGCAGCGAAAGGTGACTCCTGTGACTACAGAACTGTGACTCGTGTAGGCAAAGAGGGCAAAAAGCAAGATGGGGTATGGGAAGGGAGACAAAGGAAAGAGAGAGCTGCAAAGTGAGAAACACATGGTGGGAGGAATGGAGCTGATGTGCAGGAAAAGGAGAGGGAGCAGAGAAGTGAAAGGATGCTAAACCAGCAGAAAAAGTACAGGCTTGCATTACAGCCCTCCAAGAGGGCAGAGCCAGGGCCCTGCTGTGCCAGGCACTGGTGAACATATTCCAGGGACAGTCCAAGGCTGAAACTTGTGCTACAGCGGGTGAACCAAAGGGATGGCAAGGAGCAATGCTGCTCCTCCCCTTCAGGGGAAGGCTGGGGACTGCGCAGGGAAGGACAGGGGAGGTGGTTTGCCAGCCTGTCAGATTGTTGTGCTCCCAGTGACATTGGTAATTGAATTAAGGATTAGGATGGGATTTCCTCTTCACCTCAGGGCGGCAGGCAGGTTTTTTGTTGTTCTCAGCACCCTGGAGCAAGACTAGCTTCTGAGGATCATCAGAGCATTTTCCCCTGAGATTTGTTAAGAGCTGTTAAAAAGTGTGTGGTGGCTTGTGATGAGAGCTGGAGGCACGGGGCTGGGTTTGTTTTGTTGGGTATCTTTTTCTTTTTTTTTTTCTCCTGCATTTTCTGTCTGGTGGTTACCTGCGATGGTCCCTCCACAGTGGTCCCTGTGCAGTGGGTAGCGAGGGGCACCCTGAAAGCCTGTGGTGGGTGAGTCTGGAGCAGTCCCTGGGCTGCGGTGTCTGTGTGGTGAGTGAACAGGTAATTTCATTTCAGCCTTACTAAGCAGTAGGTTCACTGGCATATCTGAGACCCAAACTCCTAACTTAGTTTTTTTTCTTCCTTTAAAGCTTAAAAAAGTAGAGTAGTAGAGAAGTAGGAAGTATATTAAGTCCTTGCAGACTCCTGTCTGGTGAAGACTGGTCCAGATTTCATTGTGCTTCAGTGTTTTCTTGTTACTCATATACTTGTAAAGGTATGCTGAGAAGCCCTCTAAGAGACAGAGATTCTGCTGACATGAGTGCAGAGGGTGGTCCTTCCTCTCACTGCCTTACTATCAATAGGATGCAAGTCCAAAAGGCTTATAGACTCTAGATTTTGACTGCAGTAGGTCCCAAATCCAAGCTCCCTGGCTACTAGTGGGGGGATGAAGAAGAGAATGTAGTGCTAAGTACCTGCACTTTACCTTGCATCTGGAGCCAGCTCTGTGACCCAAGCTGCAGCGGATAAGCTGTAGTCCCTGCAAGCAGTGCAGGAGCTGCAGAGATCTTTGGTGATCATAGCACAGATGTCTTCTCTTCCTGCTGTAGCCCACAGCATCCAACTGGTGAGATAAGGCATATGGCAGACTGGGTGAGATTGATGGGGTGACATTTCTAGTATCTTTGACTCAGCTGGTTGGAACTTGCTGGACAGTAATGCCTTCATCTTTGAATTCCTTTGTTATACAAACGGCTGATTAAAAAGAAAGAAAACTGCTTGTAATCAAATGTTGTAGCAGCAGTTTGTCTCTGGTGGCTAGATCCACTTTTTCAGTGTTTCTAGCCAAGCAGTGAGGCATGGGATGACTTTTCTTACTGCTCTAGCTAGAACTGGACAAACCCCAGTCATCTCTGCAGACGCTGTAGACCCTTCATGCTGCCAACACTCACACAGGATCCTGTTTTCGCATCTGTTCCATTCCTATTTCAACAGCTAAACAAAAGTCTGATTTTAAGCAGAAACCAGTCCACACCCAGTTGTTCTCACCTTTGCATTGTGGTAAGGGCAGCTAGTTTAGAGGCAAGCTCTTTCCAAAATCTTCTGCTTGTTCTGACGCTCAAAGAGGGGGCTATGCTCTTCTGAAAATGCTGACAGCCTGCTGCACTACTGCATGGTGGCGTGGCTGGGAAGTGGTACCTTAAAGAAGGTCTTCCTTCTTTCTGGCTCACGCTCTGTCTAGGTGCAGCAGGAGAGCTTTCCTCCTCTGTTTACTGTCAGTCACTCAGAGATCATCACTTACATCACTTTCACATAGGCTTTACTCTGGGCAGATAAGCAGCGATAAAAGAGCTTGTTTTATTTTGGTGCCTTGACCTGAGTGATTCACTCAAATAACCTGATGGCGCCTAGAAGGCATGATTAAATAGCTATGATTGATTAAACAGCAATGATGGCTCCAGCTCTACTTTTTAAATCCTGGCCCTGTTGATAGCTGGTGTGTTATCTAAACTCTTTCACGGGGTTTTGCCAAAGTGCATAAGAGTCCATCTGAGAAATGCTGTGCTTGGATCATTTTTTAGATCATGGGTGCAGTGAAGAAACAGCTTGTCCAGTTCTAAATATACTGTCCTTGACAGACGTGAAATAAGCCCACTGATTAAAATAGCTGCCTAGTTCCCAGTTCAAGATCCTACTGTATAACATCAGCGTTTGGCTGCCCTTCTGATAAACTTGGAGAAGGACCGATTTTCATTTTGCTCCTTTCGAAAGGGAAGAGGTT
>NW_008824421.1:1580845-1583323 GCF_000699105.1 Pygoscelis adeliae | reverse complement strand
CTAAGAATTTCTAAACAAGACCCACTGCATTGCGAATGGCAGCAGGAGCTGGGATTTATGAGGAGATTACTTGGTTAAATGTAGCCTGAAGGAATGAAAAATGAGCAGCCCAAAAAAGAAATTTGTTGAATATCTTGGCAGTGAAATTGAGTGGCCTGATTTATGAGCAATACCGAGTTATCTTTCTGCAAACAGATTTCTGAGAGTGATTTTTCAGCCCGTGCCCTTTGGAGGGGCAGCTCTTGGTGAGATGTACGGCTGTACCTATTGCTCGTGAAACGTGACGGAACAGGCTCTCTTTTTCTCTGTATGGCTTGTGGGAGTAGCGCCCCCCGCCATAACGGCTGGTGCTTTCTTGCCTTCGGGCCTTCCTCGGTTGGTGGCTGTAGAGGGTGGGAAGGAGGGCTGGCTGTAGGGGTGAAGATCCCTGGGGACCCTCGCTGCAGAGGGGGACAGTGAACTGTGAGGGGACAGAGATGCCAAAGGTGTCTGCTGAGGCTGAATGGGTGTCTTGTCGGTTCAAGACCAGACTGGGGAGATCAAAAGGCATTTTGATCTCTTTGCTATGGCGTGCACTGCCAGAGGGACAGTCTACCCCCCACTCTGTGACTGGTGGGGTGACTCCCCCTCTAGGTGCCACCCCCAGCCACCCACATGGGGCTGGCGTAGCCTGGGACAAGTGACCATGAGACTGCAGGGGTTAGAGGCGATGAGTCCCAGCCAACGCGTGTAAAGGTTGTAGATGAAACCATGGCTTTATTGGAGCCTCTAAGACTTCTGCTGTTGCCTTCAGTGGAATCCCTGATTTTTCTGTGATGGTTTTTGCATGCGTGTATGCACCGGCATACATGTATATGTGAATCCAAGAGCCACACAAAACTGCTTTCCATTGGCAAAGCATCTCGTAGGTGCCAGTTCCTCTGAAATTTTCCATTCATCTATCTGCACAAATTTAATACTGCATATGTCTCCAGGAGTCTTGTTTTTGCCCATGTGCAGCTAACTGTCTATAATGAAGTCATGAGTTATTTGACTAAAATAAGAACTCAGACTTCAAAATAAGAAACCCAAAACCAAACCCACAGCTATTTTTTTAAAGTTCTAAAAAAACCAGTATTTTCTTTTTAAATGAATCTCTCACCACTTAGTATGAACTTGCAGTTCTGTGAGGCACGGAGAGCTTTTTTCAGCAGATGCTAAACCTGAAGTCAGTGGAAGATCTAAGCAAGCGGTTAAAGGTAGCATGTGCTCAGGCGCTTGCTGAATTGGGACAGAGCATTCAGTGTTTTCCTGAGTTGTATCTTATGTTTCAAAGGAAGGACCCTTGTTTTGCCAAACGGTTCATTTCTACTTTGCTATGCGCTGAGAGCTCAGGGTAATCCCATTTAGAGAGAAGCAGAGAGGAGGGAACGTTACACTTGGGAAAAGCTATTTTCAGTAGCTCTGTTTTCTCTAACCCCATTTTCCTAATTATGATCAGCTAATGCTGACAGACTGGTTCACAGAAATTAAATGCCATTATACGGTACAAACAAGCCAATGAGGCCTGGAGTCGGACCCTACTTTAACGTAAGTAAAATAAAGATCCCCTGTGGCTTTTAATTCCTTTTTATTTAGCTACTTAATTGAACCTGCACTCTTCTTCCTTTGTAATTGATTACCACGCAGAAAAGGTAATGAAACAGAAAACTTTATTTTCTCTCCAGTGATTTTTTTTATGGTTATCATGGAATTGTTTTTAGTGGGACATAAAAATTCTCAATATAGACAAAGGGAAATCAATGTTAGTTAATTGAAGGCATTTAAAAGTTGGGTTTGTTTTTGGTTTTTTTGTTGGGTTGTTTTTTTTTTTCCTTGTAAGTCAGCTCAGATTTTTCAGAATAAGAATTAATCTGGCATTTTATTGTCCCTTTTCAAAGCTGAATCTACAAAGTTTGGGGACCTGGTCCAAAATCCACCGAAGCCAAATGGGAATTGTTCCATCTAATTCAGTGGCTTTGGATCATGCTTTAGAAGCACATATTCAACACATATTTATGTATGTATACACACACACAGATGCCTATCTGCTCCACATGCCATTTGTCATAACTGGGATTAATCTCTGAGCAAGATAAGGAAGGAAAATTTGTTGTGTGTCTTTTTGCCCCCCCCCCCCCGGATTTAGAGAAAAGCTGATGCTAATTCTCCAATTCTATTATTTCCTTTAAATCTCATTCCTCTCATACTTCTCTCTGTTTCTTTAATTTGTGAAGCTTGGTTTTCTTAATTTTGTGCATGTTCCTCCTTCTCCTCCCTTTTTATTTGGGTGTCTCAGCTACCTTTGGCAGGGCAAGGGTCTTGTGGACACAGTTCACCCAGTACCCAGCACTGCACCCAATACACCCAGCACTGCACCCAGCTTCCCTACCCTTCGTGAAGCTATGGGTATCTCTCGATGATGCACAGAGCTGGCTGAGAGTTAAAGGACTCAAGTTT
>NW_008824421.1:1575313-1580798 GCF_000699105.1 Pygoscelis adeliae | reverse complement strand
GCTTTTTGCCTCAAAGCAATTTTAATGAAGACTATGTAACAACATGGTGTTGGCATAGCATGAGCAACATTATTCCATCTGTTTCTAGGGAAAATGTAAAAACATGTGTTAGTATAACATTAAGGTTCCAATTTTCAACAGTTAAAAATCAGGCAACACTGAAGTTACAGACTGCTTTTCAAAGCTATTTAGTGATTTTCATTGCCTTTGTTTTTTTTGGAACTTGCCTTTAACGCCTTTAAAAAATGTCTTGTATTCGAAGAACTTTGAGCACCCATCCTTGGAAACGAAGACTCTGTTAGCTATTTCAGTTTGGGCAGCCAAATTCATTGCTTTCTGTTGATAGTGTTGCAGAGCTGATATTTTAAAGAATATTCAGTCTCTCACTGTAGAGATGAATGAGGGCTGTAAAACTGTATTTGCAAACATTCATCTTAACTTCTATGAGAATTAACCTCAACATTAGGCGGAGGGCTTGAGCATGCTAACTTTAATATTTGGCCAAACTCAGATCAGTATAAAAAAAACTTTAAAGGGAATATTCAATGCTTTTCTGAATCAGGGCCCTAACACCTCTTTTTTATTTGATTTTTTGTGTGAATAATTATAAAGATACATCAGGCAGAGTTGTTACTAAACATCACATTTTAAACACTGATGATAGAATATCCTGTCAGTGCAATTGTGGTTATTTGTGCCAAAAGTCTCATTTTAAGACTTATGCTGGTACAGTCAGGAAACAAAGCGATGCAGCATGTGGCTTCCTGGCACTCGTACCTAGTAAGAACAGCTTTCACTGTCAGTGCTGCAAACTCAAAACAATGTTCACAGGGAGATATCCATCGACACACAGCAGTATTGAGCAAAGGTACGATCCTGTACAAACAAGTGATCAAGGAGTGAACAAGAAAAGGTGCTTTGCTGGACCTGATACTATGAACAAGGAAGAGCTGGTTGGAGACATGAAAGTTGGAGGCAGCCTTGGCTGCAGTGACCATGAGATTGTGGAATTGAAGACCCTAAGAGGAAGAAGCAGAGCAAAAAGCAGGACCACAGCCCTGGATTTCAGGAGAGCAAAATGCAACCTCTTCAGAGATCTGCTTGAAAGAATCCTATGGAATATGGCCCCAGAGAGAAGAGGGGTCCAGGAGAGATAGGTGCTTAGGAAAGGACCATCCCAAAGAGTAGAAAATGAAGCAAAAGTGGCAGGAAGCCTGTATGGGTGAGCAAGGAGCACCAAACTGAATGCAGACATACAGAGGAAGTGTATGATGTGAAAGCAGGAGCAGGTGACCCAGGAGGAGTGTAGAGATGCTGTCCAGTCTTGCTGAGATGGGGTTTAGGAAAGCCAAGGCTGACTTGGAGTTCAGTCTGGTAAGGCATGTGAAAGGCAACAAGAAAGGATTCTGCAAGTACACAAACAGCAAAAGGAGGACTAGGGAACAAGTGGGCCTGCTGTTGAATGGCACAAGGGAAATGGTGACAAATGACATGGAAAAGGCCAAGGTACTCAACGCCTTCCTTCCTTAGTCTTTACTAGGAAAATCATTCTCCAGAAATCCAAGACCCCGGAGACCAGAGGGAAAATCTGGATCAAGGAAGACCTGCCCTCAGTGGAGGAGGACCTGGTTAGGGAGCACTTGAACAAACTGGACATACGTAAGTCCACAGGGCCTGACGCGATGCACCTGTGAGGGCTGAGGGAACTGGCTGATGTCATTGAGATGCCGCTCTCGATCTTTGGATGGTCATGGTGACTGGGAGAGACTCTTGATGACTGGAGCAGTGCAAATATCCCTCCATCTTCAAGAATGGCAAGAAGGAAAAGCTGAGGAACTACAGGCTAGTCAACCTCACCTTAGTCCCTAGGAAGGTGATCGAGAGAATTGTCCTGGAAAGCATTTCCAAATGCATGAAGGATAAGAACGTGACTGGGAACAGTCAGCATGTATTTACAAAGGGGAAATCTTGCTTGACCAACCTAATAGCCTTCTACAATGACATGACTAGTGTGGTGGATGAGAGGAGAGCAGTGGATGTTGCTCACCTCAACTTTAGTAAGTCTTCGACATTGTCCCCTGTAACATTCTCATAGACAAGCTGACAAGGTAGGCGTTAGATAAGTGGACAGTGAGATGAATTGAAAACCAGCCAAATGACTAGGCCCAGAGGGTTGTCACTGGTGGCACAAAGTCCAGCTGGAGGCGAATAGCTAGCGGTGTACCCTGAAGGTCAACACAGGGAACAATACTGTTTAACATCTTTATGACCTGGATGATGGGACAGAGTGCATCCTTAGCAAGTTCACAGATGATACTGAACTGGGAGGAGTGGCTAATATACCAGAGGGTTGTGCAGCCATTCAGAGAGCCCTCAACAGGCTGGAGAAATGGGCAGAGAGGTGTTTCATGAAGTTCAACAAAGGGAAATGCAAAGTCCTGCACCTGGGTAGCAACAACCCCAGGCACCAGTACATGCTGGGGGCCAACTGGCTGGAAAGCAGCTTTGCAAAGAAGGACCTGGGGATCCTGGTGAACAACAAGCTGACTATGAGCCAGTAGTGCTCCTCACGACAAAAAAAGGCTAACAGCATCCTGGGCTGCATTAGGAGGAGTGTAGCCACCAGGCTGGGGGAGGTGATCCTTCCTTTCTATTCAGCACCAGTGTGGCCACTCCTGGAATACTGTGTCCAGTTCTGGGTTCTCCAGTTTGAGAGAGACCTGGACATACTGGAGAGAGTCCAGTGAAGAGCCACAAGGATGATTATAAGACTGGAGCATCTCTCATATGAGGAAAGGCTGAGAGAGCTGGGTATGTTCAGTTTGAAGAGAAGGCTCAGAGGGGATCCTATCAATGTGTGTAAATACCTGTCGGGAGGGAATGAAGATGGAACCAAACTCTTCTCAATAGTGCCCTCTGGCAGGACAAGAGGCAATGGACACAAATTAAAAAGAGGAAGTACCATCTAAACAGGGGGCAAGAGGTTTTTACTGTGAAGGCTGGCACTGGTTGCCCAGAAAGGTTGTGGAGTCTCCATCCATAGAGATATTCAAAACCCAACTGGACACAGCCCTGAGCAACCTGCATTAGCTGACTCTGCTTGAGCAGGGAGGCTGGACAAGATGACCTCCAGAGGCCCCTCTCAACCTCAACCATTCTGTGATTTGCTAGTCTCCTATTTAAATAATCACCAGTTCATAGAGCAGAAAAGGTACCGTACAACAGGTGAGTCACCACACATCATGGTTATTAAATTTTTAATGGTAAAGTAGGGAGTTCAGAACAAGAGTAGTTTGATGTTTTTTTGGTGAAAGCTCTTTAATCAATATTTCTAAAGAACAAACTCATATTGTGAATGATCCCTTAACAAAACTTAGATTAAATGTGTAATAACAACAATTAATGATTCAAGCAACTCTGTTACTGCTGATTTTGCATGACTACGTACTAGCATTTATGGCCTTTGGTTTGATCCCCACTCACCAGCAGAAATTGATTGAATTCAAGTGGCTGACTCCTATAAAAGTATTTAAAGTTTTCCGTAATAGTTAAATAGTTCAAGGCCTCTTTCACCTTCATCCTTGGAGTGTTATGGCGTTAAGTCCCCCCCCCAAAAAAAAACCCCTCCATCTTTTTAATAGATATTACACAAAAGTAGCAGAGAAAGAAATTTCTTTTAGAAAAGAAGTTATATTTATGCTAGGTATGGACAACACACTCAACTTAGAGCAACCACAAGTAAATGTTATCACATCATTTGATGCGTGCAATACATTCAATATAGATTGTACTGCTTATCCAAAACCTTTGGGTAGCATGAGGTTCTGAGATGGTTTTGGTGGTGGTGGTGGCAGCAGCAGGGGGGTTGGTTTTTTTTACATTTTTTATTTTCTTCTGCTAAGAAGAAATTGTGTTAGGATAAGTTACTGTGGATGCCATAGGAAACCATAGTAAGAGAGAGAAAAAACATCATTTTACAATGGCTGCTGTGCTGTCAGATATGGTTTCTTGCAAAGAAATCCAAGCACATGTTGAGAAGCAGCCTCTCTGTCCCTCCTCACCCTTTTTGTGAACATAGCTCCACTTATGCTCCCCGACACCGAGTGCACATGAGCCGATGGCATCCCCAGCAGCTCTGGGCTGGCCTTCTGAGACCAGGGTGGACCTGCTCCCCTGCCCATGGCAGTGCTCCTCCGTGAGGGAGGCCCCAGGGGACCCTTCACATCCCCTGACTGCTAGAACTGGCTGCTCTCAAATCTGATTTTTTTTTTCATGAGGTGTGACTCATCAGAGTCATCTAGCTGCGACCTCGTAAAAATGGCTTTTCTAGAGCCATAGAAACCACAAGATCCCATTACAAGCCGTTTAATTTTCAGTGACTAATGGAAGGTCAGCAGTAATCAGACAAGAGGAAATTCTTAACTCTTTCTCAGATTCCCTTTTTCCTCTTTAGTAAAAACAAAGCTCACCAATAAATGAAATTAATCTCAGATGGGTATTCTTCGTATATGCTGTGCCAGTGCCTGGTTAGTTGACAGAAGACTGCCAAATGTTGGTTCAAGTTTCTTGGTTTTATTTCCCGCAAAAACTGTTTGCCCCTTGTAAGATATTTCAGCTACTTCAAAGGTCTCAAAACAACTTCTTTTTCTTTTTCATTACCGTTTGTGACTTTATAGTTCATATAAGTGAAAGTGGTAAGGAGCAAAGTACCAAGGTTGCAGACTGGATCCCTGAGCAGATAAGCAGACCTTCACGGCCAGACAATAGAGCAAGCCGGTGAAGTCAGCGTAGCCTAGTTTTGCAGTGAAAATTGCAGACCTGGGACTTAGGAGGTCTCACTCGTTAATTTAATTGTAGCAAATAAAGAAATGAAGGGGGTAAGAGGGCAAACAGACACAGAAACACACTTTCGAGCTTACAAAAAAATTGAGCTGCATGTGCTGTTTGCCCTATTAATGTAATTGATTCAACATAGACCAACTTTCAGACCTATGCAGAGCTCTTGTAAAATTAATGTGAACAGTATGCTGAAAAATGTAGAGGCATGGGACACATAACCAAAGACTGGGACTAAACTTATGGTTGGCAGGATGGGCAATGCATGACTGGGAGGTGGTGGGCTATGGAGCATCATATGCTGCTCCAGTAAATAAGTTTGCAGACGACACCAAGTTGGGCGGCAGTGTTGATCTGCTCGAGGGTAGGAAGGCTCTGCAGAGGGACCCGGACAGGCTGGATCGATGGGCCGAGGCCAACTGTATGATTCAACAAGGCCAAGTGCCTGGGCCTGCACTTCAGCCACAACAACCCCATGCAGCGCTACAGGCTTGGGGAAGAGTGGCTGGAAAGCTGCCTGGCGGAAAAGGACCTGGGGGTGCTGGTCGACAGCTGGCTGAATGTGAGTCAGCAGTGTGCCCAGGGGGCCAAGGCAGCCAATGGCATCCTGGCCTGTATCAGAAATAGTGTGGCCAGCAGGAGTAGGGAA
>NW_008824421.1:1552511-1574916 GCF_000699105.1 Pygoscelis adeliae | reverse complement strand
CCAGGGGAGGTTTAGATTGGATGTGAGGAAAAATTTCTTTACTGAAAGAGTGGTTAAACATTGGACCAGGCTGCCCAGGGAAGTGGTTGAGTCACCATCCCTGGAAGTATTTAAAAGACGTGTAGATGAGGCGCTTAGGGACATGGTTTAGTGGGCATGGTGGTGTTGGGTTGATGGTTGGACTCAATGATCTTAGAGGTCTTTTCCAACCTTAATGATTCTATGATTCTATATGCACTTTAATTATCAAGAGCTTTTTAATGTCTGTTGGGAGCCTATTCAACATAGGACGATTGTATACATATGCAAGAGTCTGCAGTGTAACGGGCTCTGCATTGTGCTTAATACTGAAGGAGGACTACTGCTGGGGTCAGAGACCTACCCAGCCAAAGCTTCACTAAGTGACCCTGAAGTCAGCATGAATACGTGTAATATAATGCAAAGGATTGTATGTCACATTTTTCTGTCTCTTTTCCCATATTGCTTTCTCTACATTGTTATATCTGTTTTCAGCTCAGTGTGGGCCTGAGGGATAACGGCAGATGACTCACGGACTGGACAACAGTGGCAACACATTTACCCCATGTCTGTTGGCTGAGTGCTACTGACTGAAATCGATGGCTCTACCTCAAGCATCTGGTCTTGCTTGGATCTTCTTGAGAAATGACACTACTTCTTCTCCACATTTTCACCTTATGAAATTTCTGAGGGCGTGCCAAACTCACTTATGGCTTACCTTGCCCACAGGGACGAACAGATTTAGGGAAGCCCTAAACAGCACAGGTAAGTGGCTTGATTTTATTTTTTGAGTTTTTCATTTGCCTTTGTACAGAAAACTTCTAAAAATGGCTTATAATTGCAGGTGAGGGGATAACTGTGTTAGGGACAAATGGACGCCTCTGCAGTTCCTCCCAGCCACAGTCGGGGGGAATTTAGGAAGCTGGGTAACCATAGGGATGTTTCTTTTCTACCTCAAGTAGCTGGTGCCATTATAGGATTAATTTTCTGGAATTTGACCAAAAACTGTTCTGAAAACTTTCCCTATGGTAAGGACAAAGAGCAGGGAGGCTTTTAATACTAAACCCTGAACCTTACAGGTACTGAAGTGGGAGGACCCCGTAATTCAGAATGAGACACGGGCTCCCCGTTAGCCACCCGGTATTGTGCCTGGCCTCTGGGTCACCCGGAGAGGTCCTCGCCAGGCAGCGTTGTCCCAGGTCCAAGAACCAGCTCACCCTTCCAAGCCCGGTGCCACAGCCAGTGGGGGTCACCAAACTGGTGAGGTCTTGTGGATAGTGTGGGAAAGCTGTGAGTCATGAGCATTGTTTCCTGTAGCATCACTTTGTATAGATTTCCACTTCGGACTGTATAAAAGCAAAGGCTGTGCCATCTCCAAGGACGCACATGATGAAACTCAGGGGCTTCTTCTCAGGTGGCTGCATCTTCAAACAAGCCAACTAAATGAAAAGAGCATTATCAGAAGGTCTGAGTCCTTTGGAGGTCCAGCTCAGTCGTGCTGTTTAGTATCTATGTACCTGTCACTTTGCTTTAGTTTCATCAAGTAAGGAAAGGTGATGAAAACCAAGGAAATGAGCTAAAGTGACCCCATGCTGGATAAATTGAACGTAGTGACAGACTAGAGGCAAGGGCAGACTTCCCTGACTAGAGCAATATACAGCTGATGGATGTGATGAAATCCACAAATGCTTCTGTCCTATGGATTTTACTGGAGTTAAGATGTTTCCTGCCTGTG
Source organism: Pygoscelis adeliae (assembly GCF_000699105.1). Lineage (NCBI taxonomy): Eukaryota > Metazoa > Chordata > Aves > Sphenisciformes > Spheniscidae > Pygoscelis > Pygoscelis adeliae. The sequence goes on along the minus strand of NW_008824421.1, from coordinate 1,573,163 downwards.
ACAAGTGGTGAGAAGAGATTTTTTCAGGTTTCTTAATGTAAAATCTTTCATAATGCAGATGTCTTTTGCATGGTCTTCAGTACCAGGAAAATATGCATCTCTCAGAAACCTTAGAGAGAACCATAAGAACATTTAAACAAAGTAATGACTAACATCATTCTCTTCCCTAAACGTTGTTATTGATCCTCTTAATGGCCCTCATTTATTGACTTCCTTTTTGCAGTACCAGGGGAGCATTGACGGGGCATTCCTTAATATTTTGGGTCTAGAGGTTATTTGGCTAAAGATGAATGTAGTTATACTTTCATTGGCTTGCTTCTGTTGTTTTACTTTTCACTGGCTGGGAATTTCCTATAAGAAAATAATCAACGTAAATAATTCTGTCCCACACTGTGGTGATGAGTCCCGAGGAGAAAAGTAGGCTGCATCATTCTTCGTACAGAACAGAAAGACTTAATCTGGGGATGCCCAAAGACATGCCAGGCTGCACTAGAGGTAGAATACATCCATTCAAACCCAAGAGTTAAAAGGGGCTTCAAGTTTCTGTGAAACGAAGCTTAGATACTGCAGTCAGCGTTTTGCCTGGCTTTAGAAGTAACTGCTGACAAAGTCAATGCGACGTACTGTGCAGTGAACCGTATATCACAGTATCCATTCAAATCCTAGTGCAAATACTGAGTATTTGAAGATTTAAAGTAATTGACATCCTGTCAGGAGCAGAAATGGGGGCAGCATCAACACAGAGAATGTGAATTGGATCTTTTCCTCGGACATTGATTTACAGGCTTCAGATTGGAACATCAATAAAAGTGACTTAAAAATGGCCTCACAATGATGGAACAATTTTTGTTGGAACAAAGTGTATGTGTAATTGTATACATAACACATATAGCAGCTGATTGGAAGATAATCAAATGAAAATATTGATGTGAAGATCAGGTAGAAATCTAGCTTCTTGCCTAGCCATCTTACACAAAAAAAAGTAGTAACCCAGAGACTATTTTAAACAGTTATTTCCTAAAATCCTACTTTGCCTTGACCTTTTCAAACTTGCCATTAATGTAAAAATGTGGAAAGTTAACTCATTAGGATTCTGAATATCAAATTTTACCTTGGCCTTTCAGGTAGGTTGTGCAGGAAGATTGTGCATGACTCTAAGGACTACTGCAATAAAATATAACACAAGTCCAGAGTGAACATGTAAATTTTTGAGCTATAATATCGCACGAGCTGCTGTACATTGGCACTCATCAGCTGCTACCTGAAGAGATGGTTTGACAGGCATTTGCTTAAGATCCTGAGGTTATCCTAGACATAAGCACCAGACACAGGTGAACCAAAGCTGTCCTAAAATATTCAAGAAGCAAACCCATTAAAGACTGCAGGTGTGCTCTGTCCATCTGTGGCTTGGCAGAATATATAACTCAACACCACCTGAAGCTGACAGTGTAAGTGCTTGTTGGAAGGACTGGCACATATGAGGTCATTTTGGCTTTCCCTGTAAACACCATGGTCACCACAATGAACTGGACAGAGCTTTTTTAATCTTGTGAAGTGCAAAAGGAGAACAGACATAGAAATGTGCATGAGAGAGATATTTTTCACTCTAGGTGAGAGAGAGTTAGACAGGAAAGAACTACAAAGTTATTATTTATTGAGCAGTTTGTGTGCTGTGTATTTAAGTGGATGCCGGAAATTATAAAATCATGGTCTCCTCCCCTTTTTAAAAATAATAATAAAAAATAGTTCAGCTGCAGAAATTTTAGCACCGATTGGGCACTGGGTATTAGCAGCATACTTCTGCACTGAATCCCATTACCTCTGTTGCATTGGACAAACTGGGAGTGTACTTTCTCTTTTTGCATAGAAGGAGCACGGTTTATTCTCCTGCTTTTGCTTGACTGGCCAACAGGTGAATTCAGAGTGAACAGATCAGCTCAGGAATAAGAAGGACCTAAAGAGATCAAAATAAAGGTAAGTGTCAATGTTCATAAAAGTTTTTTGTAAAAAGCAGCCTATGAACATTCTTGGTGCTCCTGGTTACTGAAAGCCCCATTTTGTAAACCGGCTGAAGTGAGCTTCAGGCTGTGCCCCTTCAGCCACAAACAGGTATCTGCTTTGGAGAGGACGTAAACATACAGTTGCTCATGGGAACAATGCAGAATTTTTTTTCCCACTCTTAACTTTATCTAGCGTGGAAAATTTGGCTGTAAGCATTACATTTAGAGTGCAATTGGTTTAGCAATAGATGGGGATTTGAATCCTGATCTAAGTCATTTAAACAGATGCCATGTCATATTAATTGCAAACAAAAGGCTTGCTGCACCACCTATCTGGTTGCATTAGTCAAATTTAATGAATTATTTATTTATTAAGATATAAATGTCCTGTGGCATCTGCACATTCTGCTGGAAACTGTTCAGATGGCAGCTCGGGCCCTTCAACTCAGCAGAAGCATAGATCTGGCCATCACCAGTGGAGGTGGGAAGCACAGGAGAAGGGTACTGGGGCAATTTTTCTGTGCTGTTATTTTTCCAACCCTTTTAACAATTTCCCCTGGTGTTGGACTGTGGCACTATCTGATCAGTTTTCTGCGCCCTTATCCTGCTATCAACCTGGCAGCACTTGGGGCTTTGCTTCCCTCCAGTCAACAGTCTTACCTACTGTCACCTATACACAATATACAATTTTTCTCTGGTTTACTGTGTGCTTCTTTTGCATTTCTGCAAAGTTAATCAATCTGTGATCTTAATTTTAAGTGAGTGCTTAAATCTTGAGTGTTAGGCCATGCTTGGAGAAAGGGAAGAGGGATAGGTCACTAAATATTCTCTAACACCTTTCTGAGTTTGGCCTGTGGTAGTCTTCAAACCTACAATCTTCTTTTCCAGGGTTTATTTACCACTAATATTAACAAAACAGGCAAGTCTGTCCAGTTACATTGCTATTTATAAAGCTTCTGCCATTTTTTGTTTGTTTCCTTCGGCATTTAGGAGATTCCCGGATACTTTTAGCTATTTTCTGTCTCATTTCCCCTCGTGTCCCCAGGACCCCAGGGCAGAGCCCCCCTGTCCTAAAGGAGGCCTCCACCCTCACTGTGGCAGGGGAGAGGCCGGGGGAAGCATCCAGCAGGGGTGAAAGCAGAATAATGACACACAGAGGAAGAAATTGTGTTGAACAGGAGGCCACCGAGGTACTTGGTGCCCTTATTGCACTCACCTGTACTGCTCCACTCTCTCCTCTGCTTTTCCTCATGAGGAATCTGCCACATAAAGACCAAGGTAAGAGGAGATGAAGGAACCTCTGATTGCATTGGAACAAAGAAGGGGTAGCACTGGGCTTTACTGAGAAGATGGGGAAAGCCCATGGTACAGAGGAGGAGGAGGTAAAGGCAGTAGAGGATGTCCAGGTGCTGCCCTGCAGAACAGGAGACCCTTAAAGCTGCCAGTCCTACAATAAGGAGAAGTTCAGTGGTAGCAGAACAGGGCCAAAGACTTTTAAAAAAAAATAAAAAATATTCAGACTAAAATGGCCCGACAGCGTGCCTCCGGTCCTCTGTGAAGCTAACGACAGCCAAAGGCATGCAGCGCTAGGCAGGACCAAGCCAGTGCCGTACGTATCCTGGGTGAGGGATGCTATCTTCTTCTCCTTGGTACTGGGCAGGGGGTAATCTGGCCTGGGGGTCTGCATCTGTCACAGATAACACTGATGGTACCAGTGTCTGATCAGGGATGCTGTATTTGCCATAACTTTCAGGAACGTGCTCTCTGCTCATGGGAGTGAGCAAGGGCAGAGGTTTGTCAGGTGATCTCGGAAAGACTTTCAAGCAGGGTGTCCTGGGCCCTCCCTGATTTGTCTCTTGATATGTTTTATGTCCTGTGTGCGAATGGAAAAGCTGTTGCACTTTTAAATGGCTGTCTGTAATTTGGTCTGGGCTTTGGGAGAGAGACTTAGGCTCTGAGAGCTGAGCGTGGGCTCGTAGGTCCTCTGCAGAGTTGCCCCACAGGCTTGACAGAATGAGGAGCACCAAAGCCAGGTTTTGTTACCAAAGCAAAAATGCTTCTTGGTGCATGCGTACAACCACGACTATTCGTATGTAGTCCCTCGTCAGACCGAAGCTGTCACTTTGCAGACTGCCGGGCAGGGTAGTACCCCTGGACTGCTGTCTGTGTGCAGGTGCAAAGCTGTCACCCTGTCGGTGTGATACTGGTTTGCACGCTGTTGTCAGGTTGCTCCTGTCTCACTGTCATTCATTTCCATGAAAGCATGTGTGTGCTGAAAGACATACATGGGTACAAACAGGTGTATGTGCATGCATGCCATCCACTGCTCATGTGGTACAGAGCATCCCTTAAAAGGCAGGTCACACTTTAGAGTTAATATTGAAAGTCTTTATTAGTAGGAAGTGATTAGAAGCATAGTTTGGTATAAATGTGGCTTTATTCAGTAATTCATATTCCTAAAAGTGCTTAATTCCTTAAGACTCCACTTACTCCATTTTGGATTTTATAGTACCAAATACAAATGCAAACTTTCATTTTGTTGCGTGGGGATTTGCAGTCCTACAGTCTCATTTTTCCAGACCAGCCTGGGCAATTGTTTGCAGTACAAGGCAGGTGGACACAAGTGGATGAAGAAATAGGGATGGGATGGAACATGCAGGATGTGAGCATTCCCTTGTCCAGGGCTTAGCCCTTGACAGGACTGGGGGAGAGGCAAGCAAAACTCTGGTAACAGCAGGTCATTCAATGTAATGGCAGATGCTTTCATTTTTCAGCTCCAAACTGCACACTGTGGTGTCGTTTCTAAGACCACAGAAGAGATGAATCAGGCCAAAATCATCCAAAGTCACACAACATGCTTACCTTTTGTTGGAGCCCTTGGAAGTAGCCCATGGACCACAGAAGTTGAAACAAATTAATTTTAGAGCTTGTCTTTCTTCTTTGAGTTTCCTGACTTCAGAAGTGAGGAGTAGGATTTTATGATGTCTTTCACATAGGAATGCTCTGGGACTTCATTTACTAATGCTTTTAATGAGGTTTTGATCTTCAAGCGAAAAGTCCAGTAGAATGACAAGTGACTGCAATTAGTAAAGCAAAATCATCTCTCATTTTAATGTTCAGTTCTTTGACTTGGCTGTTATGATCATGTATATAATTCTCACTTGTCTCTGCCGATTCTTGGACTCAGAGGAGAAGGTTGCAACCTGACAAGCAATGCAACGACTGCTTACAATTTGGTTTCTTCACAGAGATTGGATGTGGCAGCATCTTCTTGTCATTACTGCCTGAACCAGCTAGGAAGCTAAATATTTCATTATGATGATTTTGATACTTCCACTGATCTCCTGTGGATTCATAATTGAAGACATCACAAAACAAAATGAACCTCCCCCAAACAATTGTGTGTGTCTAAATCACCTACATATGTTTCTTGTTCCCGGTTATGCACGGGTTTCTTTTTAATATAACTCTTGGCACGACAGAAACCATGCTGGTGACATTATTGGTATTGTTGGACTTAGAATGTTTTCAATAACACCAAGTTTGTTGGGACAGAGCGTGAATTAGTTGTCAGTTCTTGAGAAGTCAAAATTTAATTGCTGATCGAATGTTTAAAATATGACTAGTATTAGTGACAGCTTTCCATATAAATTCTTTCTTGTGACCATTAGGCAAGAAGCCAAAAACTGGCAACGTGGCAGCTCTGCTCAGCAGCCGCGGTTTGGAAGTCAGCTCCAGGCTTCTATTCTGGACTGAAATTCTCATGTTTTTCAGACTTTTTTTTTTTTTTTTTCATTTTGGTAGGAAAAACTGAAAATAAGTTTAGGCCAACCTGAAATAAATCATTCCCCCATTCTATTTTTCCAGGACAGTTGTCAAGCTGACAAATCAGTTATTACACAGCTCTATCTATTATGTTCCATATAAATCTATAGTTCCTACCAGACTGTTCTCCATTACTCCACCTTCTTTCATAGCCATCATAAAATGGGCATGGAATCAAAGTGTTTTTTGCAGATGTCTCTGCAAAAAAGTGGACTTTTACCTGTGAAACCATAGAAGACACAGGAGTAAACCAAAGTAGAATTTTCTACTGAGTTCAGCTCCAAACGTATTGTATTTTTACAGATGAATCTATCCTTCCTTCCTGTTTGTGTTGAGATTATCAGCTCATCGGTACTGTTCTTCCCTTCTTGGACTTGCACATGCCTCTCTTGACAATGTAGTGTGCAAACTGATTAGTCACACTCCACTGAAGTACTGTTAATCTAATAGATAGGTCACTGTTAGGTCAGGGAAAGGGGAGGAGAAAGAGAGATTTACTGTGGGAAGAAACACCAGTGTTATACAGGAGCCCACGGGTGATGGGGAGTCAAGGGCAGTGGCGCTTTCCACTCCATTGGCACACCAAGGTCAGAACTTTGCTTCTGCAGCTGTGGGGGGAAAAAAAGTTAATCCAGGATTAATGATGTCAGATTCCCTTAACACACACAGTTATGAGTTCAGGATAGATGTTCCCAGGATAGCAGACCAAATGGGTCATTTGTCTGTACCAGCATGGCAGTTCAAAGGTTCTTCAACCTCCTTGTCCAGGACCTTTTGCTTACTCTAAAAGTGAAATGTGAAGCCTGCTTGTTCCAGTGGCTGGCAAAAGAGCCTGACCTATGGCCCCTGTAACCTCCCACTTCTGTGCTCAGCTTCTCAGCAGATTCCCAGAATTATCTGTCTGAAGGCGTGCACCAGAGCGGGTTGACCCTTCAAGGCCAACAGAGTCCTTCTCCAGAGCAAATTCCTTTCTCTTTTTCTGGCTAAATGTTTCTCTATGCTCATTTCATTACCTACACTGTCATCGTCTGGAATTTGCCTTCAAGTTAATCGCATCAGTTAATGTTTGTACCATGTTTGAAAAGCCTGAAGTACTACAATTCATTATTATTTCTTTTGTTTTCTTCCTGATATTCTCTCCAAGTCTAGATCACACTGCACAGACCTCTCCCTCTGTAGCTTATTGTCTTACATCTGAACAACTGATCCCTGTTTTCAGCTCAGTCGCTGCCTGTTTAACTCCCGTGTTGCTGGAAATACGTTGTGGAACCAGGGAGAGTTAAACACTGTCAATTGCTTCATATTGTAATCATAGTACTGGCTTTACGCATGCTTCTAAAAGCCGGTGAGTACACATCTAGTGCATTTCTGCAGCACAGTGTTATCTTCTGATAAGCAAAATCTCTCCCTCTCTCTTTCCTTCTTTTTTACCTAGCTGTCTGTTGGCCACACACCCCCCAGGGTCCTCTGTGTTTTTCCACCAGAGCATCAGAAAACGCAGGAACATGCCAAACGTGGGTGAAGTTTTGGGACACGAATTCGTGCTAGAAGCTTCTATGGAGCATGTGTGAACTATTAAAGTATTTTGGTTTTGCAGTTTCTTTTTCTCTGCCCCCCCCCCCCCCCAAGACCCATAGTCAGTGGAATTTTTTACATGAGTTTTTACTCTTTAGATGCAAGGGCCATGTCAGTGACAAATATCAGGTCCTTGCTCAAGAGCGTGCGGTTCAGAGTTGCTTGTGCAAGGATCTTAAGGGTGTAAAATCGCAAACAACAGCTTCTGCTTTGGAAACAGACCAACTATTTTGCTGAAAATATTCCAAAAATATTTCAGGCTGGACAGAGCCATCGGGGTCGATTCAAACCAAGTAGTTACAGCCTGGCAAAAGGAAAAAAATGAAAGCAGGGCCTGAGAGCAGGAAGCACTGAGTACCAGACTCCATGATATGGAAGAAATTTGTTACAACAGTGCTTATTCTGGAGTGCCTGAAAACATCCAAAAGTAAGAATCCATCTAGGGCAGAGAGACAAAAAACAATCCCACTCTTTTGTGGTAGTTTTGTTTCCTGAGGGACAGATCTATTTCCAACTGTGATGAGTTCAAGTAAACGGCTCTTGTGGTATCAGAGGTAATATTTTTAGTGGGCACAAATGAGCCTGGTTGCAGTGGAAATAGCAGCTGCCCAAATTTTCTTTTCCATGTTCATTGCAACTGGCATTAGTGACACTACATGTTAAGGGGGAAGACCCAGTGGAGCATAGCATGGCATTGCTTGTTTTCCTCATCTCTTAATTTTCCAGGCTGGTAAACATGGTAGAGGAGATGCACGCAACAATTAATATTAAGGTTTGTGGCTGAGGCAGCTCCGCTACAGAATTTCCCTGCAACCACGAGGACTCAATTCAGCCAGAAAATCCCAAGGCAGCCTCTGCATTGGTCTTTGAATCAGCACAGACCCCCTATGGGGAATGCTCCTCTCTGGCAGTGATGTGTCCTGCGTTGATCTACCTCCAAACGCATGTTCATCAGCGTGGCTCTCGGCCATCAGGCCCCCAGCCAGCACCTGTGAATCTTGCGAGGGCATGTCTTGGGGTACTCTCGTTGTGTCCAATAGCCTGCACTTCTTCTGCCTTCTTTTTTCTTCCACATCAGACCTTTCTTTTCTCTCACCGTCACATTTCTTGCTTCTCTCTAAGCTATCAAACATCTGCATCTCACTTTCCCCTCTTTGTCCTTCTCCGTAACCAGATCCTGCTTACACTTGTTCCCGCACAGAGAAAGGCAACACAGGAGAAAAGGCCCATCAAGCTGAGAGAATCACTGTCAAAGTTGTTATCCAGCTTATGAACTCACCAGGTTTCAGAAGATAATGAAACATTTTAAAGACGATGTTTGGATAGATCGGCAGTGAGGAGTCGCATAATGGAGGTCTTTGACTATTTCAGGTACTTTACTTGGCTCTCAGCTGTCACTTTTCCAATCCCCAGCAACTCTTACCTCTGACTTAATTCTCAAACTTTCCTGTTATGCCTGTGCTGTTTGCTTGCTGGGTTGCTTTGGCTGGGGAGAGGACCTGTTTATACTAACACCCATTGGACAAGTTTGTTTTTTCTGGGAGACTTGCCAGTTGTGGCTGAGATCTCTCAGCCCCTGAGTTGAAAACCCATCAAAAGCCCTTCAAAGTCGGTAAACACAATGGCCTTATCCCACCCCCAGACTCTTCTGCACACATTGCGCTTCAGTGAAACCATCTCTTGTCAGACCGGTGATCCAACCCACCCATGTTTCTGTTCTGCAAACACAACCTGGGGCCTTTTTCCATGCTCAGGGTCATAGCCTCACGTACTCCAGACCCTCTCCAGCAGGACCCTCCTGCCCTGCTGAATCCGCTCACGCCCATGGGACCACAACTGCTCAGAAATTCAAACTTCTGCTTTAATGAAAAGTTTGAGTTGATTCCTGGTGGGGAACAAAAGCTCACCAGAGCTGCTCATTTTGCTTCAGTGACCCTTTTTCCCCTAAGTGCAGTCTTGAACCTGAAGCACCTCCAGCATTTAGGAGGGTGCTAGAAGCGGCAAGAAAATGCAGTGTGCGCCCTGAAAGCAACAGAAAAACAGATCAGACTGTTCTTAAAATTAAAAGACTGACCAACAGATCCGGATGAGGCATGAAGGCACTAATGAGTCACACCCCAGGATGGGCTAAACAGTAATAGAAAAAAGCTTCTTGTTTTAGTTCTCTGCTGGGATGAGAAAGTTGATTCTCCACTACTGACTGGTTTCTTTTCCCTCTTCAGGGAGTTACTAGCTGCAATTTATGATGAAATAATTCCTTAGGGAAATTATTCCTTTTGGGGAAAGGAATATGAAAAGGAAAAGAGATCTCCCTCCTCCCCATTCATCAAACCAATGAGAATAGCATTCAGAAAATTCTGATACCATGAGACGGGCTAGCTTTTGCTTCAAATTTTGTTGAGCTGATTATTCTGAAAATGGATTGAGCAGCGCCCTTGAGTCTTTTTCTTCCTTTCCCACTGAACATTAGCAAAAAAGAAATTGTTTTACTATGAAAAACAGCTTACATTTCATAGGTGAACTTTTGTCTCTGGCAAAAAGGTTTTTGCAACATCTTTTTGAGAAGGCAGCCTTGCATTATTTATGATAAGCAGTTCACCAGGACAGATCTAGTTTAAATCAAATTCTAGCAAAAATGTCCAGCTTCTGTGACCTGAATTCAGTGTTGTCATGGATGGATATGCCTTAGCCAGGGCAAAGGGAGTTTGGAGCAAAATGTGCCAAAAGATGGAGTCAGGACAGAGTTCTGGCATCCACAGTCATGGTCGTCTACGTTGCAAGAAGTGCTGGGAGGAACTTGTTGATTCCTAACACTATTGTGACTGTGTTTGTGGTGGTGTACGTTGTCAAGGAGTTAAAGCTGTATGGGAGAGCGCTTTTACCGAGCAGCCTTTAGGAAAAACATATAACAGCAACCATAACCCTGCTGGAATTAAGGCTTCTTGGTAGGCAGGAATGTATTTGTGACTTTCATTAATATGTTCAGCAATGAGTTCAGTGTACCTGCAAGACAAATTAGATGTCTTCCTCCATCATTCAGTGTTACGGGAAGCTGTTTTGCTGATATGATGCAGAGAATGGAAAATTGGCTAACTTCGGATCCAAGGGCCCAGACTAAAGAGTCTGATTAGCTGTCCTGCAACTGGCGTGTTATTGTATGGTATTAGGGAAGATGAATGATGGCTGTGTTTGGGCAGAATGTTTCCATAATTTGAGAGAGAGAAAATCAGCTCATTGTTGATCAAGATTTTGTCATAAGTAATTTGAAAGTTCTCTGTGGGTTCAGCTGAAAGGCATTTGGAGTCAATGAGAAAATACATGTTGATGTACTTTGGATTTTGGTGAGAAAGCAGTCTTTTATGATTATCCTGGTCCCGTGGGATCACCTAATAAAGCGGTTCACAATTAATTTGCAAGTTTGGGGGGAGTTCAATCACTCTTTTCTAGCTCATTTTTAAAAAAGAAACAAATTACAATATAATTACACGCACAGCAATAGTTCAGTCCAAGAGACTCCTTGAATGCCATTAGGAGACATACCATAACCAAATGCTGCCAATGTTAGCTAAAACTTCAGAAGCCTGAGCCAAACTGAGACACACAATTTTTCCTTCCTTCCTCCTTCTATTTTTCACTCTTTTCCTCATCCCTGCAACTAAAAATAATGTGCCCTGCTTGCCTCATTTGCTAACTAAAACATGTATACCTGCTAGTTAAGCTGTAATTTTAGCTTCACTTTGATTGATAGCTCAAGTAGGAGAGGTTTGAATTTTCATCTTGTACAGACACATTCAAATTGCTTGGCAAGGCTGTTAGATGCATTGCCTTTGCAGTCATTGTGCATACTGGAGCTCCCCCAGTGATTGAAAAAAGTTTAAATGAATTTAATGAATTTTGGGTTCTTTCTCTTTTTTCCCCTTTCTTTAAGCTAGTGCTTTAATAAAGCGCTGGATGTTTTGGAATGGTGAATGCATACCTTCTGAGTGAAGTGCAGCCAGAGCTACAGCTGCAGCTCTCTTCCTATCCGTGTTGCTCAATAGGCTTGTGGGAACTGATGGAGCAGACTGCTGGGACTGCCAGGCGGGACGGCTCTGCTGTTGTTACTGGCTTGGGCCCAGTTTAATACCTCGTGTGTAGCTGAATGTAGGAGAGATGTTGAAGAGGTGTTACTAGAAAAATGCTGCTTTAAAATGGGACCCCTAAGAAAACATAATTACATTAATGTTTGTTCTAATTGTACACTCTGGAGTATCATGTTAATACCTGAGGAGGCTAGGACTTCTTATTTTTAATGGCTCCATGCCTACTTGCAGCCAGTAGGTCAAGTGCTTTGCCTGTCTGCTAGTCCATAAAGGGTCTGGACGCTTCGCCAACCACGTGCACTACTGTCCATTGTGGGCTAGCATACTAGGCATGGAAAGTACTTGTGTGACTTGTAATGAAGTACTAATAGTGCTGTGACTGATGTGTGTTTCTTCTTTGGTAGAAGTAGCAGGGACTGTTTTTTGGAGCAGAGTGCCTTGTGTTGAGTTCCGCCTGGATAGGTGTGGGGGACTGTTTGTCTATGAAGTCTTCCTTTATAAGAAGACTAGAAAAAAGCAGAGAGAGAGAGAGAGAAGGCAAAAGCCAAGTGGTCGAGACTGTCCGAAGCCAGTATTCACTTGTTGGTACTTCTGAATAACTAATGCAGAGCAACTCTAGCAGGATAAAAATGGCCCCGCTGGGTCAGGGTAATGCCCTCCAGGTGACCGTGGCTAGTAGCGAATGCTTAAAGAAGGTGCAGCAATGTACATCCTTTCAGCAGTCAGAGGCTTTAACCTCAGCATCTAGACCATCATGGTCCAGCAAACAATGGACCTACCCTCCATCAATGTATTTCGTCTCCTGAACTCAACATAAACTTTTCGCTACCACATTTTGTGGCAATGAGTACTAGGACTAACCCCATTCTCTTAGTCAGATACAGGAATGAGTTGCACATTTTAATAGTTAATTGTATGAAAATTTATTTTCTTTGCCTTTTTTTTAGACTTGCAGCCAGAAAGTGTTACCAGACACTCAGTGTTTGTTTTACTAGCGGGATGGTTTTTTTAAAGAATTGGTTTAGTTAAATCAGCTTCTCCATTGGAAGCAGACTTCCACCCAGCTCTGCTGATGAGAAATCTCAATTCACTTGAGGTAAAATTAGCTGCGAGATTGTAACCTCTTGTTAGCAATGTGGGTAGTAATATCCTCAGATGATAAAACCAGATTTGGAAAAGAACATCTGCCCAAGCCTCCCACTGTGAAAACCAGCTTTTAAAATGAAATAAGCTTTGAACGGCTTTTGTGGAACTAGTCCAGTTGAACCTGGGGGAGCATCTTTGTGTTAGCAAGACTACTTTGTTGCATCTTGTTTTGGATTTGGTTGGGTTTTGTCCTCTTTGGGTATGTTTGTGTTTTCTCTGGGTACACTTTGCTCCTCTCCGGGTACACAGTCGATGTCTCCTTGCATGTGTCATGCAAGTAAATAAATCCTGGTAATAAGTGGGTGAAACCACAAGTCAGTTCATTTCCCTGCCCCCATTTCTTTGTAATCAGAAGATGAAGTCACTCCAGAAAATGCAGAGGAGGATGTGCTATCCATGGCATGCTGTGCCTGCAGTTAGCACACATTTTAAATCACAGTTCTAGAGCTTATTTACACAGCTAAATGTCATATGTTTAAAAATAATGAGTTTATTCAGAAAGAAAAATTCTCCCCAAAGTGATTAATTAATGGAAGGAGACTCATTCCCAGTGTAACAGCCAGCTAGAATTATTCCAGACCTTCTCCTGAAGTCAATTACCTGTTGGAAAATCTGTTCACTCCACCAAGTTGGTCCAAGTTCAACAGCTAGAAATAATGAAGCAATGGTATATGGCAAGAAACCATAAATTTTTCATAATTGCTTGTGCATCTCATTGTAACATGTAAATCAGATTCTAAGACAACAAACTATTTTGGGAGTTTAAAGTTAAAAATAATAGGGTTTGTGCAAACAGTGGCTTAGATGTTTTTCATAGTAAAAGAGTTTGGGTTTTGCTAATGTGTATATGTCTTCCTGAAAAAGCAAGTGACAGTGACATTCTTAAAACCATATGTAGGACTTAACACTTGATATCATAGTTGCTGACTCTTCAGCATCTTACCTCAAACTGAATTTAATGTGAAGGAAAATGGCTGTGCCATAGAGCACTATCACAAAATTGCAATTGCTGCTTTTCAAAATCCTCACCTCAGCTTGCAGGCAGCTGCGAAGCACAGGCAGGCACGCACGGATGCTCTGCTCTCCCAGGAAAGCTTCCTTATTGCTTCTTGCCTGGTCTTTCAGCTCATACGTTTGTGCAGGCCCCAAACGAGCAGGATCAGATGAACTATCACCACAGTGAACTGCTTTGCTGGTCTGTGGCGGCAGCTCAGTATCCCTCCCAGTTTGCTTTTGCTCTTTGCTCCCTACTTCCAGAGTTTCATAATGGAGTTATAAAAACACATTTCACAGTGAAATTTGGCAAAGTGACAGCCAAGAAATTATTTTTCCCTAGTAATTTTAAATGCATCAGTACAGTCACTGCTAAGATATTCTAAGAAACAGGGGATGGGGGAATAACAGTATATAAAAAGCTTGATGTCTCATGTTGATGCTGATGGGGAGATGTCATTTGTCTTTTGTTCATAAAAAGATCTGAGATCCAATAATTTCAAAATATTAATGGCATGCTACATAAGCATCAAAGGAATATATTGACTAGGGCTGGGACTGCTCTTTTCCAGTGGATTCATAACATGTCTTGTGTAGTGAAAAGAAAAAAAACCTAACTGCAGGTATTTATGCATTTGACAGACCAGAAGGGTTCCGGTGGAGTTGCTCTTCTCTCTGAAGTAAACGAAATGTACCTTGTAAAACTTTCTAATTACAAACTTACCCAAGGAACTGTTCTGATCTTCAGTGTAAGTACTGCAAGATTTGTAGGAAATGTGATGAAAGGGGATTTTTGGGGGGTTTTTGGGGTTTTTTGTTTTTTTTTTTTTTTTTTTGACATAAGTACTGAATTTCCGACACAAGCTAGCAACAGTTCAGCCAGGAAATTCAAAGCCACCCTTGACCGTGCGTTATCACCTCATTGTCATGGTTTGCCTTTCCACTTAAAGTAAAAGCCACGTCAGACATACAGTAACTGAAAATTGCTTGGGAGGGGTTTCTTTAGTTTTACCATGAAGTTATTTGAAAGATGTTTTCAATATTAATTTGGGGTCAAATATACCAATTATGTTTTCTAGCTTTCCTTTGGAGGAGAGAGGTCCTGCAGTTATATAACATCAAGTAAAGATGTCCCTAAGTGAGAGTGTGTGTGGTCAGGGAAAATGAGGTGAAGAGATGCCAGAGAAGAGGTGGTAGCTGAGAGGCAGCTATTGGTTTGGAAAAGTATCAAGTGGGAGCCAGTGGGGTCTGGGCTGGCAGTGGGGCAGTGCAGGGAAGAGACGGAAGCAGAGGGAGGTTCATACATATTTAATATCTTCAGAGGACCAAAATCTTCACTTCTGCTAGGGGGACATACAGAATGATTTCCTTCTCTTCTGTGGAACTACTCCTCCTTCATGCTTTTCCTAAGATCAGAATCCAGCCCTGTGTGACAAAGAGTTTGTTCTGAGATATTTTTAACTTGTGTTTAAAAAAAATCGGTGCCATTTTTTGTTTTCTGGTTTTGCCTGTAAGATTGGAAGAACCCTACTGATTCACACTGCGGTGATGCACAGCAGCGTTTGTTTGTATTCTGAGGAGGGGGAAGTGAAACAATCACACATTCAAAGGAAAACATGCTTAATGAATCCACGTACAATAATTTGCCACTAACAGAGATCCTTAGTAACAAAATGGATCATTATGCACGCAAAGATGTTGACTAAAAACTGTAAAATGTATGTTCTCTGCAGTAAGCATCAAGTGAGACAATGCCACACAGATTTCTGTGATTTATGGTGCTTCATTTTATTGTTTTCTAGGCTTGTACCTCATGAGAAAGGAAAGACCCAAGAGATGGCAAAGACCTCCTTCTGTTTCATCTGCCTGATTTTTTGGTATTGTTTGAAAGAAGATTTTTTGGGCAGATGTTATTTGTTTTGCAGCCATGTCGTTCTTAAAATACACAAGAAATTTACAATGAAGACCAGCAGTGGAAAAAAAAGACTACAGAATACATTTGAATATACAACTTACTATTTTTGACTGCTTTTCCAAAAGGTCTGTGCTTTTAATAATAGTCTGCTTTTGTAAAGCACCTCTCAGATGTGGACTTCAATATGTGGTAGACAAATTGTCTCAACATGTCTGTGGGGTAGGTAAGTACTATTAATCCCTTTTTACAGAGGGAGAAAGCTGAACATCAGAGAGCCAAGAACGCTGTTTTCCAGCTTTGGTGATACCAAAGGACTGTCAGAGCTAAGAGTATTGTGTTAAATTCCACCCCCTAAGTCCAGTTTCATCTTTTGCCTTTCCAGCAGAAGGTTTGATATAACTTCATCTTTTCTGTCACGGGTTATAAAACGTGCAAAGGCAGGGATGGGTGTGAGATATGGCTGGTCATTCCTGAGATGTACAATGTGTATCTGAAGTTATTTGTAAGCTCCTAAGTTAAACATTTCATAAATATGTCAGAATGTGTGTAGTTTTTCTTAAAGTTCCTCAGCCTGAAACTGTTCAACCTACCAACATGTCACTTGTCTAAGTTTACAGAGTGTGGGCAAACTCCCCAAAAACGTACGGCCCTATTAATGTTGGTGGGATTTTTAAATACCACAGGCATGCTAGGTATCGATTGCTGGGCACATGTAGTCAGCAACCTTACTTCACCTGGGTTCTCCAACAGATACTTCAGAAATACAAGGGACTGATAAGAAAATTAAGTTAATGATGAAAAGAGAAACCACGGCAGTCTAGGAAGGCTAAAAGTCTAAAAGCAATTTCAGTCCTACTAAATCTTAGTCCTTGTATAAAATTGCCTATATTAATAATTACTTTCTTTACCCATACTTCACTCTTCTGTAGAGATGACCAGAGAATCTGGGCAACAGGACACAGTAGTTTTGAGTGTTCATTCTCCAACTCTGGATGCCTGAAAAAGAAGCTCAACATGTTGCAAGTTAGCAGGAGAAGTTGCCTTGTCTTCAGGAGTTGTCAAAGAAGCTCTTAAGGAGGCAAAGAAAGAATAAGTTGATTTTGAGTGTGTAGTCTCTCTCATAACTAGTTTAGGTCTCACTAGCACTTTTTAGGAGCTGTGTTGTTCCTTCCAAAGTATGCTAAAGCAAAGGCACCAGGAATACAAAGGTGAGCCATTAGCTCATTAATACCGCCAGGAGAAAAGGAAAGAATTAGCAAACTCTGTGATGGGCAGCCACAGTCAAACCAAACACCACCTCTGTGGAATTAGATGTGCTGCAAACACCAACAGCCTGAGATAATGTGACCTTTTAAAAACATATGTTTCATAAATGTAAAAATGAACTAAAGAAGCTGCTGGTGAAGCTTTCAAGAAGCCTAACTGCTCAATTATACATTAACATCGCACAAACTTTGCCAGCCGAGCCAGGAGGCAACGCTGACAGGGGCTACACGTTTTCCTTTTTATATAAACCTGCAGAAAAGCTGGTAGCTGTGGGGAATGCCCACTGTAGGACACGATGAACAGATCTTTCTGGTGCTTGTCAAAACTGCTTTTTACAGTATTACATTGCCTTTGGTGCCAGCCCCAACTGTCAGCAGCCGGTCCAGTCGCAGCACTGGTGTTTGCCACCACAGGGTGTGGGAACCGGTGGCAAAGCCCAACCAGGGAAACGGAGCTATGCCTGTGGAAAATGGGCAGCAGGAGGGGAGAGCAGACCACCGGCCTTTGCTGCGGAGAGGGTTATCTTATGCAGGCATGTCTCACCAAAGCAGCTGGGCAAGCGAAAAGAGGCAAGGCACAGGTGATGGGTTTTGGGGAAGGGGGAAGTGAGCAATGTGGCCATATTCAATGTGTGGCTTCGCCATGCCCGCCTGCGAGGCCGGGGGCTTTGCATGCAGGAGCAGGGACTGCGAGCAGAGCGCCTGCCATGTCGCTCCAACAAGCCGTGATTAATGCCAGCTTTGTTAGTGCGTGTGGCAAGTTACCAGGAGCTCGGCGAATTCCTGCGCTTGGAAAGCCTCGCGCTGGGAAGGAAAAATGAGCTGTGAAGTAATAATGATAATAACAGGATTCAATGAGGCAGATGTAATCCACATTTCTTCAGCTGATCCTGGCTTGCAGCACCAATGCTGCTTGACTAAATTGTATTCACGGGGATCTTTTCAAAAGTTCATTTCGACACTCGAGCTATGGTGTGGCTCAGACTGATCTACAGCTAAAATACAGCATTTTTTTTCTCGGAAGTCATATTTACAGAGTACTTAAGTGAGGGAAGTACCTCAAAACAATAGTTGACGAGAATTAGTAGTTTGGGGAGGGGTTTCCCACTTATTTATAAAACCTCTGGGTACATTTTTGCTCTTCTGTCTTACTGTCAAGAAGCCTTGGTAGTGCTGAGCTTCACGCAAATATGTATTTGTGGCAAGCCTACTGGAGCCAGAGAATAGCAAATATCGACCCTTTTGTGTCAACAGAAAAGCAAGTACAAAACTGGCTGTGGGCAGATCAAATTTCATTTTCAAAATAAACATTTGGTGTATTCTTTCTGCTTTCAGCTCACCTCGACGTCTTGATGCTAAGAGGCTGAAATCCCTCCTGCTGCAGCTTGCCTCTGCGTAAGACATTGTTGACATGTCAAATTCTCTGTGATGCTCAGGGTCCAGACAGGCACTGCACACATTTCTTCTTCTTCTGACCCACAAGGCCGTCTCTCAAACCATCTCATGCAATTTCTTTGGGGCACATTCCTGTACTCTTTGGATACTCTGGAAAACACCCTGCAGGGCTTGGGCGCTTCTGAAAGTGATCTAGAGCTTGCAGATTCATTACACTTCCCTACTCCCTTTGGACAAGAAATGTCTGCAAGCTACGGTGAAATCACTGTTATTTCAGTAAGACTAAAGTAAAACACAAGCAGAAGAATTTGTTTACAGCATGCACAGTAGGAAAAACAGTCACAGATATTCATGTGAGACTTAAATGGAAAAAAACGTACACGTGCTTGGACCTTTGAGAATTCATCTCAACATGCCACCTGGCTGGTGCTCTCTTGGCTCACCCCTTGCTGGGGGCTTTGCCCATCTTCCCCAGCTGTGGCCACAGCTCTCCAACAACTTCTTCTGGCATTAGCTGTCACCACAAGGAGCAATCCTACCATCTTCCTGCCCCTACCCACAGAGTCCTGCCCTTGCCACCTCCTCCATGGTGGCCTTGAACATGTTGGTGGGGTTGCACAGTGGTGGGGGGTTAGACCACCTGTCCACATCGATACTTACCTTTATTTTTCCTTGTTGCCAGGTTATCTTTCACTGGATCACTTCTTTCACCCTGTGGACTGTGAGGCTGCAGGACACACCAAGTTGACACCAGCAGAAGGGCAGGTGAAGGGCAGGTGAGGGGCAGGAATGAGCGGTGGCCACTGGGCTGGGAAGAGGACCACTGCTGCATCCTGGCTTAAAGTCTCTCTGAAATTGTGGCCTCACTGTGAGTGTTTCTGCCTGAAGCATCTCCTTGTTTGGAGCCAAATTTTTGGTGTCCGTCCATCAACAGAGATACTTGATACAATTGTCTAAATGAGTTAGATGCGTGTAATCCCTGACTGGCTCTTGACTGAGAGCAGATGTGACAGTGATTAGCCACTTTGGGACAGCTTCTTGTCTGGGGAAAGATGGACACGATATGATAGATGGAAATCTCAGAGGTGTGGGAGCCAGCTGCAGAGTGAGGTTCAAACTAAACGTGGGGCTTGAACTCTCTGCCTAACCCCAGAGACCTTCCCCTCCAAATAAATGTGAAGCGCATTGGCAACTGCCACATGCTGAAGCTTGCACAGAGTTATACTGCTGTCTACTGAGCAGCGTATGTACAAACACAAGCATCAAATCCTTGCAAGATATAAATTACACTTCACCACACCACATATAATTTAATTGCCAGCCACCTAACCAGCACATCTTTAAATGCTCGCTTTGTTTTCCCACTGGACAAAGGCACTGCATTGATTTTTACTATATAATTATAAAAGGCCAAGGCAGGTTATTTTTCTAGATGATCTTTCCACGGGTAGCTGAAGTCACATGGGTTCCTAAATCCTGTTCTTGTGGAAATCTGGTAAATCTGCTTTAGTTTTTGCCACCTAGACAGTACCCACCAACATCATAGTCAAGATTTGCCAGTGAAGCCTAGGGAACTATGATGTGGACCACAACTTTCTTTTCTCCTGGGAAAACGTGTGCTTTGAACCTAAAAAAAGAAAGAAAAAAAAAAAAATTAAGGGTAGTGTGAAGACAACAATTTCATCTAATTCCACATAAAGTGATTGACCACAATAAGGTTTGATCAGAAACAGAGGTGCCCTAGCATTTTGTTTCAAACATGTTGGATTTACAGAGCCAGGCAGGAAAGATCTGGGGAGGAGTTTTGCAGGAATCGCAGCCCTCGGGAGGCTTGTTCAGGTTCACAGCAAGTTAGCCGATGCACACATCTACTCTATTTCCCCAAATCAGGCAGGCTAGGCAGCTAGTGGGGTAACGGCTCATATAAGGTAATGCAAATTAGAGGTCTAAACTGGCAATAACCTCTCAAATGACGGAACTTACATGCACAGGGAGACAAATGCATCTCGGTGACATATGTGTTGTTGGGGCTTTGGAAAATAAATATGAAATGCCCATAGCATGTGAAATGGAAGATGATGTTCAGAAATTTCCGGGTGCATAACTTTTTCTATTTTAAATGAGTCAAAGTGAAAAGGCAAATGCTGACCCAAAAGATGCTGCTGGATAAATGAAAAACTAAAAAAAAAAATAGGGAAGTCACAGGGAATTAAATGAAAATTCTGGTGAAGCCATAACCTGTGTTGCTATAACAGAGAAAACAGACCTGAATATGTGTTGAAAAAAAACCCCAAACCCTTATTTTCTTCTTTCTTTGCAAAGATTCAGCTAATGAGTGACTCAGCCTTATATAAGAAAAGTCTGGATGGGGCATAATAAACGTGAGTCACTATAGCAAATTTTCAGATTTTCTTTGGGACTCTTCCTTACAGGATCTTTGTATTGGGAAAAGGAAA
>NW_008824421.1:1549734-1551794 GCF_000699105.1 Pygoscelis adeliae | reverse complement strand
ATACGGATGAGATTATGCAAACCACAAGGAAATGCCATTTGCTTCCCTTTGCATAAACGTGTGGTAGGAGCACATACAAGGCAATCTTCACAGGAGAAGCAAAGTGTAAGACTATGGTAAAAAAAAGACCAGAAATACTACAGACATGAGATTTGTGAAGGTACGACAACTAGACAGTGAATTTCATTGCTTCAGCAGTTTGAAAAACACTCGATTCTGTAGTTGTTCAGTGTCTGATGCGCACAGAGATCAGGCGTGTTTGAGGATGCTATTCCCCAGGCGGGCAGATGTTTGCTGGGTAACCTTTGTGCTCTGCTGGAATAGCCACCCGTGTCTGAAAGCTGGGTAGTAAAACTAATGCTCCCAACCAAGGCGTATTTTATGGAGCCCAGACAGACACTGAATTTGTATTGCTTTTGAAGTTTGTTTATCTATCTGAAAGCTTTGGAGGGTGACCACCCTCTTGTTTCTTTTGTTCTAGTGCTCTCCAAAAGCTCTCTGATTAATCAGTTTTCCTTTCCAGTCCCCACGTTTGGGACTTGGAATATCTCTTTATATTGGAAAATAATCATAAAATGGCTTAGGCCATGGCTGAGTCATTCTCTAAAGTTTGTTGTAAATTAAAAAAAAAAAAAAATCCCAAAAAAGAAGGGACCTTTAGGGTCTCTCCTGACTGTCCAGCTAACACAAAGCTGTTCTCTTTGAATCAGATGATTCCCATTTAGTTTAATGTGAAATGTATTTAATAAATGAATAAATGTTACTTTTGTCTCAAAGCTGATGCCAAGTTTAACCTGTTTTCTACTGAAAATCAGTCTCCTAGGACCAAATGGCTGCAGCTTTTGTCTTTGCCCACCTCACATATTAAAAATGGTGGTCTTGTTCTTCCAGGAGAGCCGACTGTGCCCCTACTGAGCACTTCTCAGGATCAGGCCTGCCGGGGCTCTGCACAAGTCACCTCGAATTAAAATTCCTTGTCAGAAAACAGCTCTGGAAAGGCAATATCAAGTTCATCCGTTACGAAGATAAATATCTGGCAACAAAATTAGAGAGGAGAGGGTAGCAGTCAAATGGGAAGCGCCATTTGGAGGCTCCTGGAGCAGACTTCACTCTTGGTTTTCACTTGCTTTCTAACTCTGAAGAGTAAATGAAAATGTAACTGGTAAAATGAAGTTCCTAGAAAGAAGCTCAAATTCCAGATGGCTGATACCACCCAGGCACCAAATGTGAGGAGGTAATAAACTCTGCTTTTTAAAAGAAATAGGCCGTGCCAAGCTGCTATTGCTGCATTTGGGGGGGTTGTGTCTGCTGAATTCAGCTGGTTTTAAGGGCCACACGCATCCAGGGTCTGCCCAGTCCCTGGTATGAGTATCCTCCTTCTGATTGCCATCAGACTATGTAGCATGTACCAAAAGAAATGTTATTTTGGTAGGAGTGAAACCTTTGTCAAGCAATACCAAGGAGCAGCCAAAAGTCATTTGGGCATTGGTTATGCTTTCCCTGGAGGCAAGAGCTCACAATGCTTTGAGAGAATCCACAGCAGTCTCCGCAAGGTGAGAGATTGTTTTATCTACATCTCACACTGCATTTTAAACAACTGCAGTTGTTGGTTTTTTTATATTGACAAAATGCATTGACAGTGATGTATAGGGACATCCTGTACTTTGGATGTTAGTTGATGGGGGCAAGGAGCAGGGAAGGGGGGGACTGGGGAGCAGGCAGGAGCTGTTTTTGCAGAAGCATCTGGCCGTGGCCCAAGGAGGTGCAGGGAGAGGGAGGGAAGATGGGTACAGTGAACAATGTCAGCTGTGGCACAGGGGAGAGGAGACAGCAGAAGCTGAGGGCACAGCACACCGCGGGTAGGCTGGACTGGGAATGGCTGTGATTTCAACAGCTGAACTTTTCAAAGGCCTTCTCGCTCAGAAGCAGCACCTTATCTCTGGCCATCAGGTGTCAGAAACAGATGAAAGAGCCAGGCATTCAGGCCCCTCTCAGCTAATAAAAGGTTTTGGATAGCCTTTAGCTCACAGTGGACATAAGTCTGTTCCTGATGCTGCTGA
>NW_008824421.1:1545021-1549720 GCF_000699105.1 Pygoscelis adeliae | reverse complement strand
GGAGTCTGTTTTGGTGTTGGTTGGACCCGTACCTCCGGGTGACTCAGTCTGGAGACTGAGCTACACGCTCAGCACCAGCTGCGCACCACTGTGCCAAGGCTCCTACGCCCTGTGTTTGCATTCGGAGTGGTGTGTGCAAGTACCTGGTGACACAACTGGTGATGTAGGAGATGAATGCAACAGCTAGGCATGCACACTCCTATGCAATTGCATGTGAATGGGTCTCTCTCGTGTCTTTATCAACCACAGTTCAGCTGTGGGAAACCAGATTCTCTCAGAGTTCTTAGATTTGCTAATGTTAGGTTGCTACTTGACTATTCCATGCTACAAAGGGATCAAAGGTATGGGTCAGACTGAAAGCAGAGCAGCTGAGATGAATGAGATTGTGAGGCTCCCTTGCTGCGGCTATTGTCACAAAAAGTACAAATTAGCTACTGATTGAAAAGACGCATTTCTGCCCCCGCATTTCTGCCCCCCTGGCCAGGTCATACTGAGCCAGAAAAAAGTGGGTTTTTGAAGAATTACACATCACATAGAGTAGAACTTGCCCTGTTGTTCTTTAAAAAAAATTTCTTTGTTGTTCCCTAAATGAAATAATTAATTTCAGTGTTTTCGAAACAAAACTTTGCCTTTCCATTTTGACACAGTACTGTTAAGCATAGAGTTTCATGCCCCGCCCCCCCCCCCACGTTTGTTGGGGTTTTTTTTGAAGAAAAGTTAAAAACATTTGTAAGTCTAACCCTTTTCATTTTAAATTGAACTAAATGTTTCAGTCTGAGTTGAAATAATGTCTCATTTTCCTTCTTGCATTGTTTAGAAGAAGTATTTTTTGTTCAGCTCCCCTCTGCCTTTTGTTGGAAACTTAAAGCTAACAGTATTTGCCTGCTTTAAGTGAAAATGAGTAAATATTCCTTAGTCATTGGGTGAGATCTTTAACTGGCTTTGAGCATTATAATCCTACTGAAGTCAAAGGAATCAGACTGATTTATACCAGGTGGTTATCTGGACCTCCAAGGGGAATTAAATCAGTATCATGGATTAAATTTAACATCAATACAAGATCTGTTTGCATCAGCAAGATTACATCTGTGCTTCCTCATAGATAAATTTTATCCAAGTCTCCACTACTAATGTTGTCATCTTCATGCTGCAGGGTGTGGTTCAAACTAGCAATAGAAGCCCAGGAGGTTTTTGCTGGAGCAATCTTCAGCCTTTGGGGCCAAGATTTGCACCAGTGTTCATGCGACCCTAGATTTTAACTAGTTTGTTATCATCTGTTCATTTTGTGTGTTTGTGCTAGAAATGTGTATGAAGACCAGAATGAAACAAAATGAATGGGAAGATAATGATGAGTGGTGTCCCACAGGGGTCTGTATTGGGACCGGGACTGTTTAATATCTTCATCAGTGACATAGACAGTGGGATCGAGTGCACCCTCAGCAAGGTTGCAGATGACACCAAGATGAGTGGTGCGGTTGACACGCCAGAGGGACGGGATGCCATCCAGAGGGACCTGGACAAGCTCGAGAAGTGGGCCTGTGTGAACCTCATGAGGTTTAACAAGGCCAAGTGCAAGGTCCTGCACCCCCCTGGGTCGGGGCAACCCCCGGTATCAATACAGGCTGGGGGGTGAAGGGATTGAGAGCAGCCCTGCCGAGAAGGACTTGGGGGTACTGGTTGATGAAAAGCTGGACATGAGCCAGCAATGTGCGCTCGCAGCCCAGAAGGCCAATCGTACCCTGGGCTGCATCCAAAGAAGCGTGGCCAGCAGGTGGAGGGAGGTGATTCTGCCCCTCTACTCTGCTCTGGTGAGACCCCACCTGGAGTCCTGCGTCCAGCTCTGGAGCCCTCAGCATAAGAAAGACACGGACCTGTTGGAGCGGGTCCAGAAGAGGGCCACGAAAATGGTCAGGGGGATGGAACACCTCTCCTATGAAGAAAGACTGAGAGAGTTGGGGTTGTTGAGCCTAGAGAAGAGAAGGCTTCGGGGAGACCTTATTGCAGCCTATCAGGACTTAAAGGGGGCTTGTAAAAAGGCAGCAGCAAACTTTTTAGCAGGGCCTGTTGTGACAGGACAAGGGGGAATGGCTTTCAACTAAAGGGGGGTAGATTGAGACTAGATATAAGGAAGGAATTTTTTACGCTGAGGGTGATGAAGCACTGGCACAGGTTGCCCAGAGACGTGGTGGCTGCCCCATCCCTGGCAACGTTCAAGGTCAGGCTGGACGGGGCTCTGAGCAACCTGATCTAGTTGAAGATGTCTCTGCCCCTGGCAGAGGGCTTGGATTAGATGACCTTTAGAGGTCCCTTCTGACCCAAACTATTCTATGATTCTATGATAATTGTTTTGGTTGTTTGTTGGTGTTTTTTTTTTTAAGGATAGACACGATAGTAAAGAAAAATAATTGGTTTTTGCCAAAGGAAGTTTATATAACAGGGGTACTTTTTATGGCCATCAGAATGACCACTGGTATGAACAAACTGATGGGGAAAGACTTCCTGAGGTATTGCATTCACATAAGCAAGGAAACTGTTGCAGCTTGGAAAATGAAACCTGCGATTTATGAGCACAAAGGACTTGAAGTCAATATTTTGTTCTCTTTAGTTATTCAATAATGACTTTGACAGTTCCTCTGGGTTTGAGGAGATACAGATTTTGGGCTGGCAGGATGCAATGGACTAGCTGATTTCCAAAGCTGTCACTGATCTTTGATTTATATCTTCTGTATTTTTCTTTTTGGACCAGTTAGTACCATCAAGCTCTTGCCTGTCTTGGCTCAGTATACAGCAGCCTGTCTCCAGGAAAATTTCAGGATGGCTTGTCCTACGCCATCTAGAAGAGGCTGCAGCCCTGCTTCTGTCTTGCCCTGTTATGAGTGAGTTTTAAAACCTAGAAGGACATTAGACTTGTGCCTGGACCTTGTGCTGGGGCACATGTTGAGCCCCATGCACTCTTCCTAAACTTCTGTTGAATCTGTATTTGTAGCAGATGAGGCACTGAATTTGTGTCACTTTGAGTTGGTGGTACTGGTAAGGATGGTTCTTGCCTGTTTGAGTAGCATGAGCCTTTCTTTCACTGTACCATTCAGTCCTTTTCTGAATCTGTGTCAGTTATTTACATGCTTGAAATGATTTAAAATGACAACCACACTGAAAACTGTCTAGGATGTCTAATTTGCTGTGCATTATTTCAAATTAGAGAAGAAAGTGAAGAATGAGGACTCTTGGCTGTGGTATCAGCATGGTCTCCATATGTCTGTGTGAATTTCATGGATGAATACCTTCATAAAGAAAAATTCCTGTGCTGTATCAAGGATCCCTTATCACTTTTCCTCCAAGGAGTACGGTAGAAGTCCTTGTAGCAGGGTCACATGGAAGCATCCTGGTGGTTTCAGGCATCCATGAAACAAGGGTAATCACGCTTGCCTGTCTTCCAGAGAGATCCTCATGCAAAAAGAACTAACTGTAGCCTAGTTATAGCATATAGCTATATAGCTGACGTAGAAAAGTGGGTGAATAGTTTTGGAGCAGATTTTATTTGAACATTTTGGAGCTGTGTTTGTTAAAGACAATGACAACTTTTTGAAGCGCACAGCAAAAGCAAGAAGGATCTGGGGTCTTGTTGTTGCTGTTCCTGGAGTGCTGCTGCTTCCTTATTCCTAGGGAATGACAGAGCCAGCTGGCATAAATATCCTTCTCATTCCAGGTTTTTTCTGGGTTTTTTCCATTTCCTCATTTCTCTATACCATCCATCTACATTGTGCAAACTGAGTAATGAGACTTTACCAAAGCAAACCAGAAACTGAGAGGCAGCTCTACAGGCTTTGGGATTATTTAGTGTTAAGCTGTTATCAGAGTATGTTTTTAAAAAAGAGTGTTCTCCTAACAGGCCTGGTACATAAAGAATTTCTGGCTGAATCTGTAAATTCCTCCAGGGAGATGTTGATTCTTTATCTAATGTTTGTTTTATATGTTCCCTACCAGAGCTTGTTGCTGGTATGTAAGTAGATTGCTGTCATATGGCCCCAGACAGTTGTTTCATAGAGGAGTTCTACAGCTCCTTGGTAGGGAAATTGTATTTTTTTGTTTCTAATAACATCTATGCTCCTTGTAATTTGAGAGAGGTTGTTTTACCTGTAAAGCCACTTACACAGGTACTATTTTTTCACCTGCCAAATTCTTCAACTATATTAACAGTACGAAGGGAGCTGAATTTTTTCATAGGCAAAGCACTTGCTGAGATAAAGGAAATACTGATGCAAATCTGGAGGAACTGGGGATTTTTCTTCATAGTAACACAAATTTTGAGAAATGGAAAACTTTGCTGCTCTGCTCACAGAGCTACAAACCTTAACTGGCCTGAGAAAGCAGACAACGTGGGTGAAGGTGCTGTTCCTGACGCGGGGAGCCCTTCGATTTTAGAAACTGCTGCTCAACCCCTACTTGTGGTCAAGAGCATTCTCCAGAGTGTGTAGAATAAACAACGCTTTTCTTAATTTCACCATTTTACCAGCTGTGCTTATGTTATGGTCTCCCCCTAGGAAGGGCAGAGTATCCCCAGAGGACTGGCGTATCTGTGCCTCCCAAAGAAGAATTTTGGGCAAGTGATGGCGGCACGCTTTCCAGCCTCATAGCCTCTCCTCCTTGAAAAGATCTTCAGGTGCTAATTTTCAGGTAAAAGACTGCCTTGTGCGGTTTG
>NW_008824421.1:1499005-1544999 GCF_000699105.1 Pygoscelis adeliae | reverse complement strand
AAAGTAGAAAACATCAAAGTGATACTTTAACAGCGAGAGTGACAAAAAGACAGAAGACACTATAAAATGCCCATGAAATTGTCTGGTGGGGGCAAGGTGATTCTGGCTTGATACAAATGTAATACTTTGCTAATTTTGCTATGCTACTTCTCTGCCTGCTGGCTCTCCAGCTCCCACGGGAAGCCACAGCCATCATAGGAGGTCCCTGAACGCCTGGACCTGGGGCTGATCCTGCTCCGTGGAGCAAGGGGAGCAGAAGGGCTTTGCAAGGTCCAGGCATTGGGCTCAGTCCTGCTGTGGTCAGGGGAAATTATGTCCATGGCAGGAAGACTGGATCTTAATGTGTT
Source organism: Pygoscelis adeliae (assembly GCF_000699105.1). Taxonomy (NCBI): domain Eukaryota; kingdom Metazoa; phylum Chordata; class Aves; order Sphenisciformes; family Spheniscidae; genus Pygoscelis; species Pygoscelis adeliae. The sequence goes on along the minus strand of NW_008824421.1, from coordinate 1,544,652 downwards.
TCAGAGGGGGTATCTTGTACAATTTTTCCTTGCAGAAACTCTGGCCTTATTCAGTGCTCTGCTGTGTGTGCGAATTAACCTAAGCCTTGCTTTTGACAGAGCATGCTTGCTTGTACAAGTCCCACTACCTTTCTGCTCTAAATGGCTAATTTCACAAAGGAGAGCTTTTTAAGCATTAATAGCATTTTTTAAGAAGTTCTTGACAAAGAAAGAGGAGTCCCTTAAATATCTGCCTCCCCAGCATCCTGCAGCAATGAGGACACAAGCTTGGAATATATTTTTAATTGCATCTTCTAGCTAAGAGAGGCGCTGGGATCTTCAGTACAATTCCTTTCAAGGTGACCTTTGCACAGTTCTGTTGTCTGGACAAGCCATGGCGTCACTGTTAATAAGGGCACTCATTGGAAAAATAGTACCACCCATGTTAGGTCTGCTGGCATCCTATAAAACTGCAGTGGCTGGGAAGGTGTTGGTATAGCTGTGCAACAAAACTCTGCTCTCATGGAAGGCACTGGTAAAGTTCCTGCTGTGCTTAAATTAGCCAGGGCTTCCTCGTTTAGTCTTTGGTTGAGGAGCATGAGATGAACAGCACAAGTTCAGGCTACAGTTCTTCCCTTGGGTCATGCAGTTTAAATACTGTGCTTGTCACTGTCCTGTTGTCTTCGACCAGAAAATCACCTACAAAGTTCCTGGGTGTAAAATTAATATGTTTATTGCTCCAGAGTCTATCATACAATCTTAAAGACTGATATGGAGGCAGAGCTGGTTTTCTCTGTTAACTGATTTTACATACCAAAACTACCTCAGAGCTGGTACGTACCAGGTAGGGAGCCTGGTTTTCCTCAGCTGTTGTTTTTGGCCAACCACTTACCTCTAGGTAAGGCCAGTGGCTATGGAGAGGTTATCAAATCAGAATAGTACCTTCCCATGCTTCGTACTCCCATTGACAGAAAAAAAAGTCAGTATCAGGAAAAGTTTTTGACCCGCAGGTTCCTGGCTCCTTTCCGAACATGATTGCTGGTTGATGGCTGCTTCAGGAGCCGCTGTGAAATGAGTCGGTGATTATAGTTCAGTTCCTGTTGACAGGCTTCCACCTTACAACCTCCGCAGCTGGCAGCCTTGGTGGCGGGCACAGCAGAGAGGTCCAGGGCTGAAGGAGCAGGAAAAATAAACAGCGCTCTCATAACAGGATGTGACTGCTCTGCTTCCGTGATTCATATCCTGAGCAGCATCCCCCGGACCGGTGCAGCCCAGTGACCAGGTCCTTGGCCCACTAGTTTCTCTTTGAGGTCCGGGAGACTTTCTGATATTACTGCTATTTAACGAGGAAACTGCTTTTGGCCTGGTTTTTCAGGAACTCCTGCTCCTGGCTCTCCTGTGAGGTGAAAATTTCTGCCTCAGCGAGGGCTCTCAAAGGGGCTTTGTAGTGCTGCCGGCAGTACCTGGGATTTTGACATAAAAGTCATTTAAAGTTAGAGGCTGCCTCATTTTACAGCACTTCCTGTAGAGCTGGTCTGAGCATTCATCAAGGAGAAACGTGGTGAGGTTTCTGGTGAAAAATGTTCATCCAGTGTCCACTTGCATACAGTGCAAATGTCTCCCTCCCCCTATGCCACCTTCTCCCTCAGCTTTTCAGTCAGCTTTAGCATTTTTTGGCTGCTGAATAGTTAGGGAGCTTTGTTGGTGTGCTTTTGGGGTGGCACACCTCTGGGAGCACGAGGCTTCCCTCTAGCCCACTGACACCTCTTGCTTTCCTTCCCAGCATCTGGGTGCCTTCTAGGCAGATTTAGGTTCCTTCTGAACACCAATTTCCAGCTGCTACTACAGAAACTTGTCTGCCATCTCCATGCTCTTCCTGAATAGTTGTCCTCACTATTTACAACCCAGGGAACGTGCTGAGAAAGAGGAAGGTGCAAGATACTTACTTGTAATTGATTCCTGCAGAAAAAGAGTGTTTATGGTATACTCACAGTGTCAGAAAAAAGCAATTTTCTCTGGTGCATAACTACCCAAACACAAGCTCTGAAAACATACAGCTGTCTTCTTCCCAGGTCTCTGCAACCTGGAAAATTGAGGATTCATCCATTTCCCTGAACAGAAATAATATTATGGCTATTTTTCTAATTGCTTGCACTTCTTTTAGAAAGACCAAACCCTTGCAGCTCCCAAGAGGTTCCTCTGCACCTGACAACAGTTTTTATAGCCTGTTTCCTTTTCCACAGCTAAGTTTAGCTCTGGATTTTCCGTCGTCTCATCCCCCAGGCAGATCTCACAAGTAGTTAAGCTGTTTGTATTTTCTTCCTGCCTGCATCAAGAAGTTTGTAGAAATAAAGAGCAAGGTTTTTATATCAGATTGGTGGGAAAAATGTCAAAAGATAAGAGAAAAACAAAAATCCTTTCTGAAGTTATCATGCCATTGAAATCCTCACAGCAGAAGGCAGCTTTGCTGAGGTTGAATTTATTCATCATCACAGAAATCTCTGCAAGAACTTGAATTTCTCACACATCTCATGAGTTCCGTTCCCAACCAGTCCCATGTCGCTGACTTGGCTGCTGACCTGTATTCATGTCATTGTGGTGTCTGTGTGTGCTGGAGATCTGCAAACAACCAACAAGAAGGCAGGCCTGCCTCCAAAATTTCACAGTCCGAATATACGACAAGGTGTAGCAGTCAATGAAACTAACAGCTGCGGAAAGGCTAAACTGACGGTAATAGAGCAAGAGTGAGCAAGGGAGGAGAAATTAAAGTTGTTGACTGTCAGTCATGGGCTGACCTTGACATCTGTCCATTCCTTCCCCGTAGGCAATGTTTTGCAGGAGAAGCAGCAGAGAGGAAGCTTTGAGGAGCACTGCTTCGAGGGGTGCGAGCACGTGCCCTGGTGCTCGCACCAGGGAATGGGTGGAGGTGCTGGTGCACGAGAGCAGGAGGTGACTGACTGCTTCTGGAGCAGTTTGGCAGGGCGCTAAGCCAAACCAGTGAGGCTGCAAGGGTGAATCTCGCAGTCTCTGTAGGGCTGTGGGGTCTGCCCAGACCCCTGGGGGAGGCTAGGGCCCTTGTAACGTGATTGCATCTGCAAAACCAAATAATGGGACAAATTTTAGGGTCACAAAAAGTTCAAGAACTCTTCAGGGTGATTGCACTGTATGGGTTGAAAAAAAGCCTGCCTGGAGCAGAGCAGCAGATCAAAAGAGATTTGAGCTCTCCCAGCAGTATCCTATCTCAGACAATCTTTTTCTATGACATTAATTTCCTTGGGCAGAAGATTAAGCACTTTTAAATGAATTATAGTGATTTCAGTTTCTGCTGTCCTTGCATATTGCTGCAATTATCAGTGCAGTCTCTCAGTTGCCCTACTGCCATCACAGAGCCAAAAAGGTTAATAACGGTTCAACCAAAAATTGCTAGATCTGTGTATGTGTGTGATATGTCAGTATCCCATAGAATGAGCACCTCTGATATTTAGATGGAATTAATTTCATACCCCTGCCCAAACGAGGTCTGGTCACCACTTATCAAGGACATTTCAAGGTGAATTTTAGATGGGACTCATACTGGCTTTTTCCATTGGGTAAATTCCACTTCACTTGGACAGGTTCCTCTAGTGGCTCATTTAATAGACAAGGCGGTGTCTTAAAGGTTGTGTTGAATTACTGAAGAAAAATGTACCTGATCTGTGGACAAGGTGTTAAAAATCCAAGGCAGCATTCAGACAGACATCCTAGCTACCACCTAGGCTAAATGGATAAACTCAGGAACTTTAATCACAAAAGTAGAAATTGAACAAAGGAGGATTTTTATTAATTTTTGTTCTATCAGGGCATACACCCTTTTAGATTGTATCCCTTGAAAGTGGAGCTACCACAGTCTGCACTAATGCTAGAAACAACCCTAACAGCTATATTGCTAGAGGGCATCAGGTTAGTATTCCTGCAAGTCACTGCATTGTGCCACGTGGATCTCATTCTGCCTGGCTCTAGCACACAAAGGTTGGCCCAGCTCCCTAGAGGACCTCAGTCACATGAGATGCCCTGATATCTTCTCACCAAGAGTTTCAAAGCTCTATTAACCGATGCTCCAAACTGATTGAATTTAATGAGAATCTTTCCACTGACATCATGGCTTTGATTTATACCCTTAATACATAAGGCATTGTTTCAAATGTGAGTCTTAATATCCTTATCCAGTCTGCAGCTCTTCCAAGTTAAATACGAATAAACAGAGAGGAGGAAAAAAACCCACAAGAAAAGTTTAAGAGATCTCTCTGTGTCTGTTAGAGGCAACTCCTGACTAATACCAAGAAGCAGCAGGAACGGGTGTCTTTTGCCTAGGAATTCAGAGTCTGTGGGACTTTTTGCAGCCAGAATGTTGCACCGCTGAGTTATTTTCTATCAGAAAAGGCAACTGAACCTCTCATGCAATAACTAGACCAGTAAGAAGGTTAATGGACTAAAAACCTTGTATGTTTATGTTAATTAAATCTGTCAGCCACTGTATTTTTCTTCTATTTTCAGTCTGGTTTTCTAAGGAAATGAGGCTTATACAGTCGCAGTGGCTGTCTGTCCACCTGTTGGTCCCCCCGGCTCCTCCCCGTAACTTTCAAACTGTCAGCAAATTTCAGCCAAGCTGGAAAGACAGGAAAGCATCTCAAAGACATTACCATTTTTATGAATTTCATGAAGACTGGTGGAAATTTTCCAAAGGCTTGATTAATGTCCCCTCAAGGTAAAGCTGTGATCATTCAGCCATTGCCCTTTCTGTTTGCCCCGACGTACAAAACCCATCTGCCCTATCATCGTGTGAGTGGCTTTAAACCAGCTACAGCACGGGCTGTTTCTTGGTCACTTCAAAGCAATGGAAAAGTAAAGGTTTTGTGGGAGCCAGAGATGTCACTGGAGACTTGCAAGGGATTGGAGGGGATCTGCAGGGCATCAGATGGGAAACAGAAATAAGTGACACCACTGTGGTGAATAGGTGACGGCAACAAGGGAGGGATACCTAGAAGGTATCATGCACTGACAGATTTTCAGGGACGTGACTATTTTTGAAGGACAAGCAAACATCAGAAAACCTGAGAATATTGTGGCAGGGAGGAGGGCTGAGGGGTGCAGAGTAGGCTCAAAGGTGTAACAGGGAGGGGACACTGGGCTGCAGTAGGCTAATTTCAGCGGTAGTGTGGGGGTACGTAACAAATCCATAGGAAACTGAGTTTCATTAGTTCAGCTGCTCACAGAAGAACTTGTTTTATCAAGCTTTTTGTTGGCAAGGTTAGACTAGCGAATGACTGAAGTTATTCAGAAAACATGCTCTCGTGATTTCTTTGGGGCTGTGCAATTGTACTGATAGAGATAGCAACTCTTTCATGATAAATTACAGCCAGAAAGCATACCTACCCTCTGCCGCCTGCGTTCCTCGCAGCACCCACTGGGTTTCTTTGATTCCAGGACTTAGTTTTTCTTAAAAGGATTATTGTTTTGCTCTGCCCACGCCACTAAGATGGAGCTGTGCTGATTAAATAGAGCCTTTGTGAGCAGTTCCTTGGACTATGTGAGGAGGATCCTTCTTTACAGCTATGTGAAAGCTTATACTTACTTGGATGGCAATCAACATGCCTTGGTAGATGAAGCATTGGCCGTCTGTGTATCATTAAGGAGCTCGAAGAGTCAATTCAGTCCAGACAGTAAACAATGAATTGCTGACACTTTCAGCTCTGCTGGGGCTCAAAAATACCAGCACGCACATCTGAGCCGTATCAGTGGAAACACACAAGGATTAGATTCTTTTGGTGACGGCTGCATTTTTATTGTGAATAATCCGATGGGAGCCTGATGGTGTCCAACGCATCCATTCTTGCCTTGTGATTCTTTTGCCATCTGAAATGTTGTTAGTTTTAATGACATAATTATCCTTTATATATTCAGTTAGACATGTGGGTTGGGTTTTTTCCTTTTTTTTTTTTTTTTTTTTTTGAGTTATAATTAGTTTCCCTGAGAGGCAGCAGCTTTAATGCTTGGGTAGTTTTCTGAGAAGCTGGGACTGAAAGAAGCTTTTGGGAAATGACAATTATACGTCCATGGTTTTTATTTGGTATGCTTTATTTTAGTCTTTGTCTAGGCTGAAAGTTCTTGTTGACTGGCAGAAGATGGATTGAATCAATGAAATCAGGCAATTTCAGTCTCCCCCCCCCCCAAACAAAAACATACAAAGAACTTGTATGTTACTGAAAGTAAAGTGCAATTTTTTTGCTGAATTTATACAAAGTACTGGCAGGAAAAAATGAATACCCCTTCCCCTTATCCTCCAGGGCATTGACTGAATTCACATGAAATTTTTTGGTGAACTTTTTTAAAAGTTTATCTCAACAGAGAATTTTGTAATAGATGTTTGTATCGAAGTAATTCTGACAAGATGAGACTATTTAGTCAGTGTATCCTGGAAAACAGGAAAAAAAATGGCTATTGGCTTGTAAATGACCTCGTAACCTTCTTCTGTGTTCCCCTTTCTGTGGTCAGCCCAAGGTGGCCCATGCCTGTCTCGGGGACCTTGCGGTACCTCACGAAATACCTGTGGGGACTACTGCACCTACACGGATGCATAAGGACTCTTGCAGTGGGTTTAAGCATTAGTAAAAGAAAACATCTATGGAAACTTGTCAGAAATCATACAAGTTGTTATCTTTTGAAGCTTGATACGTGCGGTTAGTTACCGATTGCGTTATGACCTGGCTTCATGTCATCATTAGGAAAAAACAACAGAGAACAATTTTCACAGGGTTTTTAAAGCTCCGGTGGGGATGCACCGAGGTAAGGGCTCCCCTAGCACCAATAGAAAAAACCTGTGGGTTTGCCTGTAGGTTATTGCCGTTCTGCAGCAACAAATCTGACGAACATGCTTAGCTTTGAGAGCATCTGAAAGTTCTCTTATGTTCTGCCTGAGTGGGAAGTTTCATTATTATACTGAAATGATTAAGAAAAGCATTTGCTTTCAGAGACAGCCCTCCCCCCCCATCCTCTCGCAGTGCAGGGAGGACCATTGACTCCTGCTAAACTGCAGTAAGGGAGCTTCCCTCCCTCGTGTGGGGCAGGCTGCTTGCCTGCCCACTGTGCTCCTGCAAGAGAAACGAGGAGGATAATGTGCAGTCTTGCTTCTCCCCAGAAGCTGGTGCAGCCACTGCAGGACCCTTGGGGGGAGTCAAGCACCGCCCCCTAACTCTGCTCCCCTCGCTGCTCTCCCCAGTGGGCCCTGGCTGCTGGGGAGCAGCAGAGGGGCCCCGCGAGGCAGCTGGGGGAGCATCTTACTTGAAATAAGGGGGAGAGGAATCAGGACTTGTTCTAAGTTATTTTGCTCATCCAGTTTCTCCCAGCTTCAAGCTACACCAGGGCAAAGCCAGGGTTTCCATCACTTCTGGGAGACGGCAACTGGTTTCTCTCCCAGAAAGCCCATAGCACCTAGAATTGGAAAAGCCCTTGTTGGTCCCTTAGTCTCTCCCTCTCCTCTCCCCCTCTCTCTCTCTCTGTCTTCTTTTTCCCAATAGTATATTTGAGAACGATGCATCCATGCTAGTTTTGCCTGTCTCTTGCAAAGGGTTTCCAGTCCCTTAGTTTAAATAGATAATTATTCCCAGATGGAAAAGCTCATCTACTGGCAAAGTCAGTGATATAATTTGTTTATATAGATTCAGTGCAACTAAAAGGGGGACACAAAAAAAAAAGGAGAGAGAAGAAAATTCCTTCAACATCTTGTACTTGTTACTTGTCAAGTTGTGTACACTGTCCGTAAAACTGTGCTCTTGAATGGCCAGGGATGGTGTGGCCCCAAAAAGCTGTTGGTAGGGGAGAGGAGACAGGGTGTCTGTCACTCTGGCTTGAAGGGAGTGTGCTACATAGTTTTCATTTTCTGCATGCATGATTAAAATTAAAGGAAAAAAAAAATCTTGGCTCTAGCAGTGGGAACCACACAGATGTGAACTGAATGGAAAGCTGATTTTTTTTTTTGCCTGTATGTCACCACTTCCTGTGACCTGAAGGATAGATTTGTCTGAGAGTTTTCTGCAGCACAGGCAAAGACATTAATTACCCTTTTCAGAAATAATGGAAGAAAAGCACCATGTTCAGTGTTTCACAGTGTGCTTTCTGTGCTTTACTTTAGATGGGTCTAGCAGCTTCCCAGAATCTCAGATCTGTTGGAGATTTTCTCCCTTCCTTCCTTTGAAGTTGAGGATCCCAAGCACTTCCTCAAACTGACCTATGCAGCCTCTCATAGGGGCAGGTAAGGCACACACACAGACCGTGAGCCCTGTGTGTCATGTGGAAGAAAGCACCTATGAAGCATGTGTGCATTTATACACTTCATTTGGTAATGAGATTCACACACGCCATCTTCCTCCCCAGCCAGGGGACTCGATACACATACGTGTGTAGCCAGATAGATTTCTGTTGTGCGGTCAAACACAAATCAGCTATCTATATATTTCCTGGGGAGGAAAGTGGGCAGCCGGGCAGGGATCCTTCTGGGGACCCAAAGGCCCAGCCAGCTGTGGTGGGTGCGACAGGGCGGGTATCCTTGCCGCAGGGCACTGCAAGCAGGCAGCTGTGCCTGCCGGAGAGTATTTCCATAGCTGTCCGTGCCCACAGCCCCTCCTATGTGCGTGGGCTCCTACTCTATTCACATTACCTGCGTTTTCACCCTCACACACTGTGCAGGTATCAGCAGGCATCAGCTTGCTGCTAATTGCCTCCTTCAGAGACCTTCCAGCTCCTCCGCACGGGCGCCATCCGTGTTGCAGCTCTCCATCAACAGGCGTGGAACGTCTTAGCCTGAAAAGCCAGGCACTTCACACGGTGCCTTAACACGGGGTTGCCGGGGTGAATAGACTAGAGTTTCACTTCCAAAAACTAAGTTCAAATTTTGGGTTCGGTCGTATAGGGAATTATGTTTAAAGATCTTTTAATCCCTTGGGAAGCTTTCCAGTCCCCGGGGATATCACTGTTTAACCACACCCTCAACCCAGTGCCGGGTCATTCTCTCTCAAGACAGGGCTTGTTCAGGGACTTTTATGGATTTTTGTTTGCTTGCTCACATTTTAAGTGGGACTGTTTTCCAATTTAATTTGGGGTTGTTTGTGAAAGGCGTCTGCTTTCAAAAGGTTGCTGAGAGTTTTTTGGTGTAGAAAAAGTTGAACGTCCTTCCTTCTGGTTAAAAGGTACACAGCACAGGAAAACGTAACTGGGAGAGGGAGTAAGGTGTGCAAAGGAGAATGGGAAGTATGGGGGGCCTGAGCCACAGTTGTCATAAGACAGTCAGAGGAATTTCTAAAATGAAATATTTTGGATTTTGCTTTTTACATGAAGTATCGCATTTTTCCTAGTGGAAGGAGGGAGGAAAGTATCTGGTGGTGTGGGCCAAAGCTGATGTAGTTACCTCTTTGCTTGCTTTTGCATATCTCCCATGCTCAGAAGTACGATTATGCTTTGAAAGAGGAGTTCACCCAGAAATGTAAGGGATGACAAATGCATCAGCCCCTGCCTGCACCTTTACATTTCAGTTCTGGAGTCAGCAGTCCCCCATTTATGATACAACAGGAACATATTTCGTTCTGCTCCAGTAGCAGCACTCAATTGAGCGTTACTGGCTCGTTAGGAAATTAGATGATCTGTCTAAAGCTTTAGGCAAGGGACACATTTTTTAAGCAAGTATGGAGTGTTCGAGTGATGGCAGCAATAACAGTCTGTAAATTACAGATGAGGTGCACTGAGCAAGCAGTGTGTTATCTCTCTGAATGTTTAAATTTTTGCATGTTTTGGCAACTTCTTTAAAGAAGGCAAGAGCTGGACTGTCAGCACTGATTTTAGTTTTGCAGTGCTACGGCTTTCTATTTATAAGGGACATGAAAGAGGTCCTGAAGGCAACGTGTCTTGACAGTGAATTAAAAATTCCCTCATATCTGCAGTGTTTGTTTTAATTTAAATATTTGTCATGGTTAATGAAAGGTAGCCTGAGAAAGTGGGAGCAAAGCAAGTTTCCCAGGTCACATCAGCTTATTTGTGTTGTCTTCCTATTGTGGTCAAAAATACAGTCCTGCGTGAATGGCTGTGAAACTCTATGGATGGCAAAGTGGGTAGTGGTCCATCGCTAAGGGGATTTCACTTCGTGTGGTTATCTAGCAGCCTTGGATGTTAATGTGGCGAGTCTGGCCTATCTTGTTTATAGCAGCTGATAAAATGTAAAGTGCCTACCTCAAATGCTCTGATTCTGTGCTGAGGCAGTCTCCTGATGTCATCTTTAGGCAGACAGGGAGACATGCCCAGCATGCAGAAAGACGCAGCGTGGACCTCTGGCCACTGCAGAACTGCCCGCAGTTACCTGGTGCAGGAGGTGTGTTGTTGCAAATAAAAACCAGACAAGCTCGAATCACGTAATAAGCATTATAGGCTTCTCTTATTTACTTCACAATGTATACCTTTGGGCAATGTTCAGACTCTCCAGTGCCTGCTAATTAATTTGTTTTCTTATACTTTACTGAGATTTGGATTGGCACCGAAGCCCGAAGGGGAAGAATCTAGCTGTCGAAAAGTGAATGTCTATAATGACTGTAAGGTGTGGATGGAAACCACACAGTTGTCACACAGCAGCTATGACATAAAAGATGCTATTGCTTCCATACTGTTTCCCATAAGGGAGAGAGATATTTTGGGAGGGCAGAAGGTGTGATTATGGGAGGCAGCTAGATGGAAACTCTCATCGTATGCTCCACGCACTGAAGCAAGAGTAGTGTGCAGGAACAAGGCTGTTTGTTAGAAATATTTTAATAAATATTAAGTTCATGGATAAGTAACAAAAATATGTAAGCATTAATTAAACATGGCTGGCTAGCCTGTGCAGCATCGTCCAGTTGAGGAACACAGGATTCAGAGTGGGAAGCAGAGGTTTTCCTCCTGGCCCTGAAACTAATTTTCTCTAAAGTCTCAGCAAGTCGTATTTTCCACTGATTTCATACAATCTGGACCAGCAACGTGTGCCTCAGTTTCCTCATCTCTAAAAAAACCTGTTGTTTGCTAACATATCCTCCAGACCACTGTCAGATACTGGTTGTAAGTTATATTAGGACTCTGGAGTGAACAGCTATGGAAGTCTGAGTTATTAATTAATCATCATTGTTTTTAGGCTCCTGGCCCTTTGCTGCGTGACGGCAGACTTCACAGCCCTGTAAGAGCCCTGTAAAGACACCGGCCTTCCCTTTCTGTGTCTGGGATTTCTCCCGCCGGCCTCAGGCAGACCCTGGTGCTCAGGGCTTGCCTGCCTGCTGTGGTGCCACCCTGGCTGTTACCCTACTGCTCCCAGGCAAGTGCTCCAGCCTGCGCGCTCACGCCTAATGCCAGACACCTGCAGGCAGTATCAGCTGTTGAAATAGCTTAGTAACGAACTCTAGGGCAGCCACTCTGTAATAAATTAATCTTCGTGAAGTCTGATGACCGTAAAGAGTAATCCTAACGTGTAGCTTCTCTCTCCATAACAGCACAGCACCACGGGGGCCTGTATCTCAGGAATCTTTGGTGCTCCCTGTGGTCAGTACATATGGTGAGCCCTACCCAGTTGCTCTTGCAACATCCTGTTTTCCCCGTGACGCTTCAGGGATTCTGTGACATCTTCAGAAGTGCCCTTGAAAAGGTTGAAGAGAATTAAGTAAATCTATGCTTTAACTAGGCTGCATTACTGAAAATGACTTGAACGATGAAGTCATTCAAGAGGAGAGTGTGCAGGTGACTAGTAGATGGCGAAGGACGAAAAATAGGAGGCTGACGTACAGCTTATTCAGCGCCTGCAAGTCCTCTGGCTGTGCTGAGCGAAGGGCTGTACTGCTCACTAAGCCCTGCGAACCCTAGTGAGGCAGGCGCAGAAACCAACACCTCAAACCTCCTTGCAACCAGTGGAGTCACAGGGAGGTGGTGACGGTCATTCGCGTGACTGATTTTTCCAGTCCCCATTGTGTAACTGCAGAAATACCAAGCTGTAGTCTCTAAGCCTGCACTGGAAACACATAGACAGCCCTTCCCTGGGATGCAGTGGGAGGTGTGGGGGCTGCCTTCTGCTCCTTTTTAGCAAGAGAACATCTCTACAGCTCCCCATACCACCTTCTGCAGAATGACAACCAACATATGACTTGGGTTTGAAATCCTTGCAGCTGATGGAAAAACAATTAAGATCTCATTAAAATTCTATGTAGAGAGCCAAGAAAAGGAAGATAATGTCAGAGGAAAGGTGATACGTAGGACAGTATGGAGAATTCTCTTAAGTTAAGCCTGTCATTAGGTGGGAGCACAGAAGGTGCTAATTGTACAGTGCATTTCATTCATCCCACAAAGAATAATTAACACTTTCCCTTCTGCCTTCCCCTTCACTGAAATGAATGGATTCAATACATATGCTCTCTTGTTAAGGCAGGAGTTGTCGTATCCTGGATCCATATGTGCAGAAGAAATTTACTGCTGGGTTTCTTCACCTGCTGACTGTTGAACAGGAATCATTATTAGTCATGTGAGGGAGTGCTGATTTCATTAACCTCTTTGTTCATCTTCATCTATTGCTGTTACAGAAATTACGGTCCCAAGATGGGGAAGCATTGGAACAAGCATCGGCAATGGCTTTCAGGTAAGCACATGCTTAAATACTGACCTAAGTAGGGAGGGACTTACCAGAGATTGTTTTTACCCTGAGAGCGTGCGTAGATGTGCTGGCGGGGAGGGAGCACAGTGCAAACAAGCACTGCTTGGTCCCATGTGGGCTGCCAGCAGCCTGGCAGGGTGCTGAGGATTTTTCCTTAAGATTTATTTCCAGGCTGATCCAGCCATTAACACAGAAACCAAAGCTCTTGCAATGCGTGGACTCTGACCTGCCTTGCTGCCCTGATCACTATCAGTCCTGAGCAATATTATTGTGACAGAGCGACAGCTGCTTTGCAAAGCAAATCTTAGCCTCGCCAGGTCCAGTTTGAGTGTTTGCACACAGCTTCCCAGCCTCCCACACTCCTCATGAAATTTAACTAGAGGTGATAGTCTTCACTTCCTTTTAAACTGGAGAAGATATCATTGCCTGATACTACACAGTTGATGCTCTCTACTGCAGTGGTGACTACGTTTCAGGGCTGGGGTGAAGTGATCCATGTCCATGTGGCCCTTCTACTTCACAGAAATAATTCAGATTAATTAGTTAAAGATTACAAAGCACTCTGACATTCCTGGCTGAAAATGCTATCGCTAAGTATAATGACAATGATACTTTACACCCTCTGATACTTTTGCAGGAGTCTCTATAAAAGAAGCTAAGCTTGTACAAGCTGGTGTGCTTGGTGTTAACTGAAGTTCTTCATCCCAATTCATGTCAGAGACAGCCCAAAGAAACTCTTCCCCTCGCCCTCAGTCTAGGCATCTTCAAAGTTTTGGGAAGTTTGCCTTAAGACACTGTGCTCTTGATGCCTATAAATGGCATCAGTAGATGGCTGGCTCTGAGGCTCGCTACAGCTGCCATGCGAATGAGGGAGCTGCACAGTTACACAGCCACTCCACTGCCCTGCTACCCCACTGTTCGCATTACACCAGCATGGCTAAAGGGGGCCCTTTCATCCCCACAGTAGATTTCCTTCTTGTTGGCGCTTTGGGCATACAAGAGTAGGCAGTTGCAAAATGCCAGCTTATTTTCAGCATTGTAGACACCTGCTACCATTTCCACAGCATGTGGGCTCTGAAAGTGCTGAGCCAAATTCCTTCCAAATGTTTGCATGGGCTCTTGAGACAAAGGTCAAGATGCTCTTGCATCTCTTTGTCCTTTGACACAGCCTGAGACAGCAGCATCCTGTCCTCAGTCCCACCATTTCCACCGAGATGCAAGCAGTCTTAACTGCTGGTGACCAGGGGACATGGGTACACCCACACCTCTCCTGTCCTGTCAAGTCCTTGGTTCACCTGTTAGCCCCACAACTAATGTTTGTGGGGCTTATGTTGTTTCCATACACCCCCTTCTAACCCACTATTGCATCCAGTCCAAGTTGACACACAAGTAATCTCTGAAATTGAGCTTGAAGGAGAAAGAAAAAAGTTCACAGGGCTAAAAAGGGATATGTCAGAAACAAGCTCTCTCACGTTTCTTAAAGCACTGAGACTACTCCCTACCTAAGCACGACAAGCTGTACATAAAGTCACTTAGGAAGGGTCATCTTCTTTGGGCTAGTCTACCTGTGGCTACATAGTCATTACTTGGACTTTGCCCAACATATTTTCATTCATAGACTCCTCACCACCCATCTATGAAGCTTATGTTCCTCTGAATGAACCAGAAAGCTAAAAGGTAACCCAATGCAATAATCAAGCTAGGGGGAAGTAGGGAAGGAGATTCCTTTGGTGCTTTGCTGAAAGCTAAAATGGATACGGCTGCTGATGGTGACAGTAACTGGTGTACCAGTAAGCCCAGAGGGATGTGTGTGAGGTGTGAGCAGGTGGGGTGTTCAGGGGTAAAAGCATGCAGGCTGCCACTGTAGGAGATGCTCTCTGTCCAGCAATGAAGAAATCATCTTTTGTTGGGAGCTGTCGGCTTATGGGATCAGTAAAGCTTGCAGATATAGATCATTATCCTGTAGGTCTCCAGACATTCATACAGTGTGGCAGAAACAGCTAGAGAAGTTCCTAGGCAGATGAGGAGCAATTACCCATCCCAGTCTCTCCAACTGGCTGAGGTGCCTCTCTTGGTTTCATTCCTTTGTAAGTTGAAAGAGCAGATAAAATCAATTAAACCAAAACCTGTAGGTTAATGATACCAAAAATAGCTATTACCCTCCTGCTGGAAAGGTAGGTCATAGCATTACAAAAGGCTATCGTGATTTTTGACACAATTCCTGTGTGGCAACCAAGAGGCATTTCTGTAAGAGTTGTGAATGCAGTCGCCAGTGTAGGGGAGGGAGGATTTCTATCAGTTTAGGGACAGGAGACCACCAGCTTCCAAAGTTTTGGAAGTATCACTGATTTTCACATGCCTAACAGAAAAAATTTCTCATACTGGTCACCTGAATCCAGAGGCCACTTTTAAACCTTGTTTTGTTTTTTTGGGTTGAAGTGGAAGAAACATTTCTAACATGCAGTCCATTCTTACAGGCACATTGACTTGAAAGTTAATCGTAGTTCTGGCCCCAGATGGTTACAGTGCATCTGCTGCTCCATCTGTGGGAGTCTTAAAGGATACTTGATAGCTGTCCAAGTAAGTGCTTAAGAATTGTATCATATGAAGGCAAAATAACAAGATAGCATAATCCAGAATGATCCCAAAGGAAACAGAGGTGGAATAAATGTTTCAAGCCCTCAGCTGTGCCCTATAGATTTCACCTGAAATACAGATTATTGTATGGCATGCATGAAGTGTTACTCATAGTAGATGTGCACTGAAGATGTACCTACCTATTTTAATCAGGAAAATGCTATAGAAATATGCTTCCTGCTTTGCCATGGACAGGAATCTTACAATTAGGTAACATGTAAACAAATGTAAGCAAAATATTTTTCAGCCATATTATATTATATTATATTATATTATATTGTTATATATTGTGTTGAAACCTGGTGTGGCTGTCTGTAAGTAAGCTTGTTTTGCAAATTGGTTTCAAAACAGCCAGCCCTCTTTTCCATACCAGAAGCCCTTAATAAGTCAAGAAGAATGGTGCAAACTATTCACAGTCTCCTTCTGTCCTCCCTGTAATCCCAGGCAAGATAAATATAGAAATCTCTAGGGCTGAGATGTGAGATGCAGTATTGATGAGCAAATGTGGAACAGGCCTCACCCAAAACATCATTAGATCAACTGGTGAATTAAGGTGGAGATGGAGCTTATGGAAACCCTGTTTTGGGGGGGGGGGGGGCTTCTGGGTCCCTTGCAGGCTTGTAGAGAGGCCAATAATGATGAGGTCTGAGACCATGGGAAGTTTCAAGTGATATGAAGCTTGATCCAAAGCTCAGTGAAGCTGAAGAAAATCCCCATGGTGCATGAATATTGTATGTGTTATGGGACTTTCTTTTTTTGAAGAACAATTATCTCAAATGCAGAGACACAAGAATTCCACTAAACCTCAGTCTTGTTCTGCATGAGGGTTACGACGGATAAGAGGGAGGAAGGAATTGCTTTTCCTCTCAAGGTGAATAAGATGATAAAGTTAATTTCTGGATCATTCCCCAGAGTCATATCCAAGGGGACAGAGAAGTCAGTAAGGCTCTCTACATTGAGTTGCAGGAGATGAAGAAGATAGGGAGCCAGTATGCCATATCTGCTGTGAGCAAGCAGAGAAAGAATAGAGGGAAACGGGCATGACCCCTTGCCTCATCCTCACCACA
The DNA here is from genome assembly GCF_000699105.1 of Pygoscelis adeliae. Taxonomy (NCBI): domain Eukaryota; kingdom Metazoa; phylum Chordata; class Aves; order Sphenisciformes; family Spheniscidae; genus Pygoscelis; species Pygoscelis adeliae. Next base: position 1,528,287 of record NW_008824421.1, on the reverse strand, counting down.
TCTGCTCAGGAGAAGCAAACCATCACGGACAGTCAGCAAACTGCATGTCTGTCACGGACACAACATGTTCCCTCTCTTCTGCAACAAGTTGGGAGCACAAAGTATTGCGGTGTAAGTAAAACCTTTAATGAAGACTGAGCTTTACAACTACACATGTTAAGGCCCTATAATAATAGTTTACAAACAGGAATCGTGTTTTGCTTTGTCATAATAATAATCATTGGTACTCAGGAGCTGTTCTACCATCACTGAAACTCACTGCTGCAGCCTGGAAAAACCCCCCTTTCTGATAAGACTCAAAGAAGCGCTGCTAACCATGTATATGATCTCTGGGCAAATGATGTGGCAGAAGTCCATTGAGCAATAGGCCAAGTAGGTACATGGAAATCAGCAAGTAGTAATATGCTACCCTGGGAATAAATACCATGGTATGTAACACCACTGGGGACGAAATGTTAGTGCAAAATGTGTACGTAATACTGTAAGCAACCCTAAGGGATAAGCATCTGTATTTACAACACTCCTTACAATTACTAATGCCACACTCAGCAATTCTGTATTAAAATTGGTATTTATTGTTTAACACATTGCTGAGGACTGATTTATGATTTGATTCCAACTCCTAAATGAATTGCAATTATTCTGGCAGTTATTAATTGTGTAAATTGATGTGCAGGAGTCTACCTCACAGTATCCAATCTGGTTTTTATGGCTGCTATTTTATTGTTCCATGATTGCTCTAGGATTGGCTTTGCTTGCCAATGCTTACAATTTAAAAACAAGTTTTAATATATTTGTTGGCTTAAATATAAGATTGGGGGCAGGGGTTGTTTCATTTGTGATCTGGGGGTTTTTCCTCTTCATCTTTCTGAGTTTTTTCTACTAATTTCTAATCCAGTTGCTCCAAGTCTGTGGTATATTGATCTGTTTCATATAAAAGGAATAACAGCAATTTTCCCTGAATAAGCAACAATACTTGATGATGCATCTTCTATTTAGGCAAGAAGGAAGAATCCAAGCAGGAACAGTGCTCCTCAGGGAGGGGGAGAAGTGTCACTAGTGCAACATCATAGCACTGCTATGAGTATCTCAGCCTAATGGGGTTGGGGGACAGGCAGACCTTGGCCTTTGCTAACACTGTGTAACCTCCTCCCTCGAATCTCTTTTTTTTTCCTGGAGGGATGCCTCCACTGGGGAGGGCAGCAGTCAGAGCCAGAATTAGTATCGGGGATCAAGGAAACCACAGGAAAAGTGGTATTTCTAGTCCACCTCCAGCAGAGTGAGAAGATTGGGATTAGCTGCCCAAGTCAAGGTGAGATGCTCTCTAAGAGAACATTAGAGGCATAATTTGTGGGGAGGAAAAAAACCTATTTACGCAAAGGGCATACAAACAAATGGAATACATTCACACTGGCAATTAGAAAGTTTCTAACTGCCAAAGCAGTGACAATCTAGAGCCAGTAAGAGAAATGGGAGGAAGAAAGCTACCTGGTTTTAAAGTGGAGCTGGAGTAGATAATTTCAAATCTTTCTGGGTGCTGTGCCTCTGATAGAGCCTGGACTCAATAGTTTGCTCACACTGCTACATGAAGGCTCCCCTGCAGCGTGATGAGGTCCTGGCGCATTGTGCAGTTTCCCACCATCCTGCTTGGTCTTGCGGTGACAACGTCTGGCCAAAAGGATTACCCAGGTCCTACCTTGCAAGGATCTTGGGCCTTTCCAAAGGGCTCTGATATGTCCTGGTCAAGAGCAGACTGAATTTATAGTCAGCCCAAGCTGAGGCTGAGAAAATCTGGCTGTCAGACGCTGGAGATCTTCAAAGCACTCTTGGGAGCACTCTAGCAGGTAGAGCATAGGCAGAGCCTGTGACTCCCGATCCTTTGTGAGCTTTGCAGTGGCTAGTTATGGTGAGCTGATGGTTTGGGTCCTGCTGGTTTCTATGCACATTCCAGTCTAAAGACTCTGAACTCAGAGTGTCCAGCAAAGCACAAAAATGGCCTCAGGCTTTCCTGAAGTGTGAAAAACTTCAGACTATATTTCTGCAATGCTGCATGAACGTTGCTTTACCCCTGTGCCTCCATCCAGCCACCAGCCAAAAATTCTGTGGGAAATGGGACCGTGATGTCAGCGTCGAGTCATGGGTGATTCCCTTATGATTTGGGGTGAGCTGAGGCTTTGATCATGAAGCCTCATAGATTGGAACTGTGAGGAGAAAGAAGGAGAGCATGCAATGTTCTTTCGAAAGGTTGCAGAGTTTCTTAATATCCATTCCCTGGAGCCATGTGGAAATCTTGCTAAGCCACCCAAATGTTTTCCAGAGCTTTTGCTGCACAGAAGCATTCTCAAGGCTGTAATGCAGGCTTTGGCTTATAGCCAAAATTGTTATTTCCAATAATAATGAGCTGATTGATTACTGCCATCAATTCCTGGCTGCTAGAAATGACAAAGGAAAATATTTCAATTATTTTTTCTAATGACAGGATAGAAAATAAATAAGCCCTGCCATTCTGGGACCAAAATATGGGTTAGGCTAGTCCTGAAAACTAGAGAGTGGAAAATTCTATTTTCAGATGCTGAAAAATTATTTAAAAAATATGAAGTCACCGTGTAAAATTTAATAGAGTAAGTGAACATAATCTCAGTGGCTCAGAGATACAGAACAAGCCTGTGATATAGTGACTAGTAGCAGCCCTTTGGGTAGATACTGCTTATCTCACAGTATATTGATGTCTCCACTAGGCCTGAACTTGTTAGACATGACACTTCAATCTCAGAGTAGCTTACCGCAGTAGCTTTTTACCTCAGGACATACAAACTCCATCCTACTAACTTCACCTTAGATAAATTTTCATGATACATATGAATTCCCTATTCTGTATATCAAAAACTGATCATGACTGAAGTGTCAATAAGCAGAATGTGAGAATGTTTTGTAATTCTTTCATACTGCTGGGCATGCTTTTCTTTCCCCATATTTGTATATACTTTTTATAAGGGGAGGAAATAGGCAAGTCTCATATTATGCTGAAAGACAAGAAGATATGAGAAGACTTGTACTTTTTGATCTAATGTGGTGCAGAACAGCCTTTCAGTCTTGAATAGGGCCATACTCTTGCCTTGAGCTGAGGCAGACTCAACAAAGGAATATTGGCATTGCAGAAATTATTCCCACCGGCATGAGCTGCCTAGGAAACACAGGCTGAGGAAAAGTTCACAGAGAGAGCAAGAGAGAAAAGAGTGAATTTTAAATGCCTGGAGGAAAAAATATCAAGAAAACAATATGCCCTCTTCTGCTGAAGGCTTAATCAAGTTTGGCCTGAGCCTTCTGGCTTGAGGAACTTTGGATCCTGCTACCCAAATGACTGGTCATGTGCATTTGTTTCAGAAAGGCTTGCCTAGTTGTAGAGTTCAGCTGATTGCCTGGCTTCTTTCAAAAAAGACAGAGGCTCTGTTTCAGCGTTGAACTCATCCACTGGTCAGGGTAGTGAAGCGAGTGTGGCTCCAATGAGGGATGAAGGAAGACTGCAAATCATGAATGAGGGTGGTAGCAAGGAGGAGCCTGGTCATCTTCACTGAGTGTTTTAGAGAGAGAGTAGTTTGTCTGAGGATGGAGAATGTGAGGAGACTTGGAGGCAGCAAGAGAAACTAGCCCGTGTATGAAATTGAATCCAGATTCTTCTGAGAGGAACACAGTGACAGGACAAGAGGCACCAAGCACAGGTTGCAATGTGGGAAATTCTCATTTGTTATTAGGAATTTTTTTCTCACTGGGAGGGTGGTGCAGCACTGGAATTGATGCCCAGAGAGTCTCTGGGATCTCCAACCTTGGAGATACCCAAATCTTGATTGGATGTGGCCCTGAACAAACATGACCTCAGCAGGCCCTACTCTGGGCAAGTGGTTGTCCCAAATAACCTACAGAGGTCCCTTCCAGCCTAAATTATTCTGTGATTCTGAGTCAGATGCTACAGCTGGCCATGGAAGGACCTTGACTATCATGCTTGAGAATGGGTGTCCTGGTTTCGGCAGGGATAGAGTTAATTTCCTTCCTAGCAGCTGGTACAGTGCTGTGTGTTGGATTTAGGATGAGAATAATGTTGATAACACACCGATGTTTTAGTTGTTGCTAAGCAGTGCTTACACTAGTCAAGGACTTCTCAGCTTCTACCTTTCCCAGCTCTACCGACTGGGAAGGCTGGAGGTGCACAAGAAGCTGGGAGGGGGCACAGCCAGGACGGTTGACCCCAACTGGCCAAAGGGACATTCCATACCATGTGACGTCATGCTCAGTACATAAACTGGGGGAAAGCTGGCCGGGGGGGCCGCTGCTCGGGGACTGGCTGGGCATCAGTCAGCGGGTGGTGAGCAATTGCACTGCGCATCACTTGCTTTGTATATTATTATTATTGTTGTTGTTGTTGTTGTTGTTGTTGTTATTATTTCAATTATTAAACTGTCTTTATCTCAACCCACGAGTTTTCTCACTTCTACTCTCCCAATTCTCTCCCCCACCCACCGGGGGCGGGGGGAGTGAGCGAGCGGCTGCGTGGTGCTCAGTTGCCAACTGAGGTTAAACCACAACAATGGGGCAGTGTGAATCTCTGACTCATGACGAGGCTGGAGTCACTGATGAATCCAGTGTATTTCATGACTGTATGTCAAATTTTATGGGGAGCCTGACGGCTACAAACTTTTTGACTCTGCAAGGCGAGAAATTATTTGCTGACTCATATCACTAATAAATGCTGGTATTTATCCTGTCCAGCGCTGGCAGCTGATCCCTTTGAACTTTTCATGATGCTTTGGATGAGGGCAGGAGATTAGTTCCCTTGAAAATGGAACTTTTCTTTTCAAACTTTCCCTTTTTCAATCTTTCCCTTTTCCATGCATGCTCTAACCCAAACTTTCAAAGCCTCCAGTTCCCCAGCTGAAACTTGGTCTGCAGGGGAAAAAGCTTCAAGCAAATGGCAGCTGGATGGATCAAAGCGAATGCTCTGGGCTACACCCTGCTCTGGAGGGATGCTCTGGGGACAAAGCTGTCTGTTGGTTCTTCATCACAATGGTAATGCTCTAGGTTGCAGTGGATGAGTTGATGGATTGCTGTTTACATCAGTATTCTCTGCTGGAAAGCAAAATTCAAGGAACAGCCCTGGTATTTTATCTGCTTTATGTGGGAACATGGTCACTGATGCCCATAATTCATACTATGGTATGACTAGGACTCTGGTATGGCACACAGCATTTCAAAATTGAGAGTGACAACTTCAAGTATTAAGCTTAGCTGTAGATGTGTTTTGTCAACCATATGATGTACCTATAACAGCTTTTTATAACTGAAGAATAAGAAGTGGACTTCTCATTATCTAGCTGGACAAGTGCCACTAACAATGGGGCAGACCTACTTTAATTTGGACAAAAATCCCTATTTCAGTTATATTCAAAATACAGAATTTCATGGAGGTGTGTTTTCCTTTGCATTTCCATAGCATAGAAAGGAGGTTGGAGGCACTAACAACAGTACCTCGGATTGCTGCAGCAGCTGCTTGTGTGTTTGTGGCCCAAAAACATTTTCTTGTCTTGGCATGAACGAGTGCATGTGTGTGCACTGCGTGCAGACTGTTTGATCACTCCTGTCATGCATAGCCTGGCAGAGACATGGTGTTTCCTACACGAACTGCCATCTCTTCCCAGCTCATGAGTGAAAGGCTAAACATTAAGCAGAGACTAACAAGATTCCAGTTCTGCAGCACATTTTAATTTTCAGCAGTTTGTATTCTGCCGTATACCCAACACTCTCTCCTAAGGGAAAAAAGCAACACAATTGAATGAAATCTATCCCATGTTAATGCACTCTGTTTCCTTCCATTATTGTATTTGTCAAGAAGAGCTATTTAGAGAGAAGGCTTTTCACAGTATTGTGTATGGTCCAAGTTTTTTTAGTTGGTCAGGGGATTTTTTTTGTTGTTTTTTATTTGTTTTTAAGAAAGCACTATCTTAGAGGTAACATTTTCAGAAGCCATTGGATTTCAGCCATTTCAGATACATAGTGAGAATGGAGGAGACAGTAAGAACTAAAAAAGATGATTATTTTTCCCATTACCAGCAGGAACATCCTCATCTGAGTCCCATTAGAGAGGTAACTGCCTACATTAATAAAATAAACCGATATATAATCACTACCAGTCTTAATGCTGGGGCTGAATGACCTAATTTAGTAACTCGTTTATGCTGTGTTTTAGTAGTGTGGCCTCTCTTGTGTTATCTGAGTAAATAGAACAGATGCAGATGCTTGCCAGAGGTTCAGAGTCTCATAAACTTGTCTCTACAGACTAGTTTGAATATGCCTTATAAATTCACTGGTCTTCACTTACTGGACTCAAGCTTCAAAGCAAGCATGAAAGCTAGAAATGCAATATTTACATTTACAGATCCAGTTGTTGTAACTCACATCAGTAAAACAGCAAGAACGAGCTAGAGAGAGAAACAAGAGTAGCTCATAAAGCACCTCTTTTATTAATTATTTTCCACTGGCTTTACTGAACCTTTCTTCTTTCAGTGTCTGAGACATGGCGAAGAGAGTTATCTCACTATCTTTGTAGAGGCATTTTCAGTCTCTTACAGATCTAATGACTTAATTGAGGGACAACTAATTTACAGATGGACAGGACTTCTGCTCTGTGGTTTGTGTTTCTTCCTGTGGTTCCCTCTCAGATTTCTGTATTTTTTGTGTATGGGGGAATCCATCTCCAGTGAAAGGCGCCTGTGTGCTTTGGAATGCATTTGCTGAGGATGATGAGCAATAGCTGCTGTGTGTCAATAGTTGTAAATACAAGCAAATCCATGAGAAAATCCAGTAGCTAATCCAGTTCTCCAAAAAACACCTGATGGAAGTAAATAAGACAAAGCATGTCACCCTTCAGCCCCTGCACCAGCAACATTTCTCAGGTGAAGGCAGGTAACGCTTGTGCCTTGAGCAAATGCCTGAGCATGCCGATGGCTGGTCCAGTCTCACAGCAAAGTGACCTGGCACAGGCCACCAGCAACTTGGAGGTCAGCACAGCACCTGCATGAAAGGTAGCCAGGATGCTAGGGGCGGCAGCAACACTGCAGCTGTACCCAACAGCAATCACAAAACTTGTCAGGGGAGTGGGACCCACCAAGGGTGACTGTTCTCATCACTGCTCAGCACCAGCTCTTTGCCAGTGGAAGAAATGATGACATCTGTCTCGAGACTTGTCTTTTTAACACCAGCAATATAATTTCTTCCTCTTCCAAAATGGATTGATCTGAAGCCCTAACTTTCAGCTGGTTTTCCATGAGCATATTAATTTTTTGAGAATGAACTCAGTTTTTCCAGTTGCCTTCTTGATTAGTCTAATGAATTTTCCTCCTTCTCTTCCCATCATCAAATATACTTTCCCAGATGATGGGGAGGTTCTTCTCTAGAGGAAGAAGATTCTTCTCTGACACAGGAAAGGTTTTAAATGAAAATTTAAAAAGTGCCTGGTGATTTAGGCATTCTCAATATTTCAAGTACTAAGTCTGAAACATTGTGAAGTGACAGCAAATGCTGGGTACCTGCCCTCTGATCCCTGATGCTACTTACTTGAGTTATCCTAAATTGGCATGCAAGATCATCACTCAATTTTGGCCCAAAACATATTTCAGACGTTCAAAAATCTCATTCCCAAACTTCTACTTCTGCCCCAGATCAGAAGGTTGGCTGAAAGTTGCCAAGTATGAAGTTTAAAACAATCAAATAAATAAATACTTGGATCTTTTTAATTGCTTCCTGTTTTCTGAACTGTCATGGTTCATGTTTTCAATCTAATTCTTTCTGGCTTTTGGAGAGAGAAGATTTCCTTCCTGCCTTACTTTCTAACTAACTAGCTAGCTAGGCTAAGGAGTTTAAAAAAAACCAAACCCACAACTGAAGGAACTTTCCTAAATAGGATATATCTGCCTACAGCCCAGGCCTGAGCACGGAGAGAGCCTAGATTCTATACTCACCTTGACTCTCTACATCCAAGCTGACACCAACAAGTCACCATACAGGCATGTTGGCAGATCTTCTTCTGTACTTACCTAACACAAATCTTCTCCTCCCTGTCTTTCTGCACAGCATCTCCTGTGATCACGCGTGAGACCCTGTTGTGCCCAGCTGCTGCTTTTTGCCCAGCCGTTCTGCAGGACTCCATAGTCCGTCTCGGCATCCCTCGGTAAAAGGACTGGGGGAGGTAACTGCCATGCTTCACGTACGAGGTACGAATCACGTTACTTTTTACCTGTCCTGCTTAATACAATTCACATATTTCCATTTTTTAGATTTATTATTTACTCTTGCTAGAAACTGAGGATGTTAATGTAGACTTTCTTGCTCCCTAGACCTGAACACCCAAAGGCATGGTGAGTTTTCACCAAGCGTTCCTTAAAGAACAACTCAATATAAGAAATCCTCCTACAAATCCCACACGAATCCATGTAATCAGCCCTGCCAATCCACTGCAGACTGCAAACAGCCATAGACAGGATTCCAAACAGTTAATTTCAAATAGCTCATTTTCTCTCATCTCTGCACAAATTCCTGTCATGTTGCATTACATGTAAACAACTCAGAAACTTAATGACATGCCTTTCAGTCAAAAACTAGTATTGCTTTTCAGTCTGAGCAGATTAATTGCAGTTTGTAACAACATAAAGTAATGCAGTCTGATTAGAGTTTCTGTTATTCTTTGGGATAAAATATTTTATGTGAATGTAAAGTCAAGTTTTCTGCTGGCACGACTTTATTGACTTCTGTGGAAAAATAAAATACTCATGTAAAATCCATAGTACACCATTGTTCATGTGCTGTTATAGTAAATAAATTTTATAAGCTTCTGTAAATTAGACGTGCCAGAACAGATTCCAGACCCTGTGGAAATGGCATTGTCAATGAAGTGAGGCAATAGAAATATTTTGCTTTGGAGGAGACGCTTCTGAATTAATCTTGTAGCACTTTACGATTTTGAAGGGGTTTCCTACTTCCATTTTTTTCACTGCCCTTGTCTTCCCGATATATTGCTCTTACAACTGGCTTGTCATTCTCTTTAGTTTCATTCCTATGTACTCTAGAGTTGTTTTTCTATTCTTGCTACAGGCATTGCTCTGGTGTTTTGTGGCAATCCAGTAGACCCAAGCCCAGAAACCCTGCAACGCAAGTCCTGCTAGTTGCCAAGAGGATTCATGTGAGGAACTTCCATGAAACCTCTCTGAATACATCCTTCACTGAGCAGTACGTCCCTCAATGTGTTAGGATGGGATTTTCCTCTTTCTTTTTCTCTATCTCCAACTCCTCTCTTTTTTAAAGCACAACTTTGTAGAAAAGACATTCAAGTGGATAATTAATGCATGGTTTGCTTGGCGTTTTTTTGAGCGGGAAATCTCTCTGAGGCAGGTAGACTAATGCATAGCTGCTTGGCTCAGTCTCTTCCTTTGAAACATCTTTGGTTTGTTCGTCTGTTGTTTTGAATAAAACCAGTTTCCTTTAGTTTAGTTTTCTTTGTCTAATTTTCCAGTTTGCAGAATGCTGTGATTGGGGGTAATCACTGCTCAGAGAGGTCAGAAGTTTTTTGTGGTGTTTTGAATCCCATGTAACTGCACCGGGGGGGCTGAAATTTTTTTGACAAGTGTGTGGGCTTGCCAATGCAATTCCACCCTATCCATGCTGCTGGACTAAAAATGAAGGTCAGAAATATTCTACAGAAACTGCCAATGTCTGGTTGTTTTGCCTCCTGTTGAGTTACCAGGATTCCAACAGGGTTTCACTTTTACAGGACTAGCATGTTTTATAGAACAGGAGACATTTTTAATGTAATATTTGCAATATTACATTTCACTATTATAATACTGCCTGACACTGGGGACCAAAGCAAAAGCACTAGATGGAAAAGTACAAGCTGCTTCACTTTAAACCAAAGCTGTGTGTATTGGCACAGGGGAGCATGTAGTTCACATCACCAGTGGGACGTGTTACATACAGATCACATTAAACCAGGCTGCAGAATTGGCGATGTTTACATCAGCACTGTAAAATCCTGAAAAAGTGTAAAAATGAGGAAAAAAAATTACATTATTGAAATATTGAGCCGTTACTTTGATATGTATAGAAATCCTTTCTATAGAAATAGATTCTTTATCCCTGTCCATTTCTGTAAAGCATCCTCTTTAATTTATATATCCACTCTGAGTGGGTAAAGGCTTTTACTTTTTGGTGGGAGGGGTTTTGAAAGAAACTATTTTCACACTGCACATAATGGCATGGTTGGAAGGACAATTACTGCAAATTCTTCCATTTCTGGGTGTGAAGATCCCCAAAGGCAACAGCAACCGCTATTGCTACCCATGTGGTTTGTCACTTGAGGGTTGTTTTGGTTTTTTTTATTTATCCAGCCTATCTGCTGTAAGCCATCACTCCTTAGGCAAGTACATGGAGTTTTGATCCCAGATTGCATGTTTGCACATAGTTTTTGCTTACTATGAACAACTTCAGATGAAATATTACTTAACTGTTCAATAATTGTATGCGATTTTAGGACCAATTAATTACTCTTTGGGTGACTTTAATTACTTTGAATATTGAGGCACGGTACAATATGTTCCTCCCATGAGAATGTTTAGCTGCTCTTAAGTCAAAGACTGTTGGGAATAAAACAAAGCATCTGACAGAATCAGGTTTTCATAGAAAATAAAAAAAGCGCTCTTCATAAAGGCTTTTTGAAGGGAAACTTCAATGTTAGTTGAACATTACTGATCATTTGTGCAGCTGGATAAACACAATTCTTTTACCACTGTGGCAGGCAGAGCATGAGGGTACTGGAAAAAAATGTGACTTGATATTGAATTTTCCTTAACTGAGCTTTCTCAAAGCAGTGTGGGTTAACAGGTCATGAGGTGACTGCATGGGCAAAAGAGATATATAGCAGAGAATGACAGAAATCAAAACTAAGAGAGATGGTTTTATTTTAAAGCCACTGTGGTCCTCTCCAATCTTGCCAGTCAAGAACTGTTCCCAGTAGTATAAGCCAGATTTAACCAGAACATTTACTTGTCGCAATCAGTAGCTGTAAGTATCGGTAACTCTGAAAACAAGGGATTATATTTTCTTCTTTCTTCAGATTCTGTTTTGTCTACTGAATGGGGGGTGGATCGCTAGCAGAGCACAGGTACCTCCACCTCTGGCTTACCCACGGCCTCCACCAATGGTGACCAAAAGCTGTGATCACCCAACCACCCTCTGAAGTCCTGCATGAAGTACCAATGAGTGCATATCTACAACGTGAAAACCCTGACGGTGGGCAGCACTCAGAGCTGTCATTAGCAATTGGTCCTTTAGGACTTCTTCAGGCAAGTGCTGCAAGCACGGTGAGGACAGGCACTCTCTCCCTGCCTGTGCTGTGAAAGTAATGCAGATACATGAGTGAGCTCAGTCACCCCATATTTCAGGCCAACACCTTTTACAAGCAATTCAGGATCAGCTGCAAAGGCATGCAACTCAGACTAATGAGAGGATGCATACAGAAGGTCAGTCTTACTGTCTAGTCTTGGAAAAATCAGAATATAGTTTTCTTTTTTCTTTTTTCTTTTTCTTTTTCCATCAGGCATTTTTCTTTAAAATAGATTTTTTTTTTTTTTTGTAAGAAACCTGGGAATATTGCTTAAAATCAAGCAATAATATCTAATATTTGTAAGTCTCAGTAGAAGTTATCTGTTGGCCACGTTAATATATTTATCTCATTCTAGCACAGTAAAACATGGAGTTGCAATTCCAGTGAGTATGAGAAGGGCCTATCTGGAGCAGTTGGTTTTGTATCCTCAAGGGAGAAGTTGAAGAAAGGAAAGGGAAAAACAGGAGTAAATGATAGTTTCTGTATTGATTCACAGATCTGTTTGCCATCAAATCTAGCATTGTGGTGGTGACATGGACTTGTTACAGCTAGAAGCAAAGAATGCAGAAAATAAGGGGGTTTGACCCTAAAGCTTGAAATACTCAACGGTTTAGTGTTTTGAGTAGGGCGATGATCCAAAGCCTATAAAGGCAGAAGAAAAACAGCCTTTGGCTTCAGTGGGCATTGCATCAGGCCTTCAGATGACTAGCAATCAGCAGACTTCATTCTGTGTAATTCTGTATGAAAGAAGCGTTAGTTCTCCAACGTACAGTCAGCTGAGGAGGAATAAGACGCTCTGTGTCTTTTCAACTTACCCTTCTGGTCAGCAGACATCCCCCTCACTGAAGGCAAGGGACATGTTCTTGCACAACTGGTGGAAAGGCATCTAGCTGTGCTTTGCAACTGCTGCTTCCCGCTCAGCCATCACCAGAGAGAGAATTAGCAGAGACTCCCTTGTCACACACTCCAAATCTGAACCCTGGGTTATATTTAAATGAGCACAGGAAAGACTCTGAAGACTCTATGACCCTGGTGAATTGGGGGATCGTTTTTTCTAAACTGGGAGGCGAATGTCAGAAGATCAGATTACAAGTGTCTACCCGCATGTTTTCACTGCATGGTGGGTCAGCTGGAGTTCAGGCTCTGCAAATACCAAGGAGGTGGTTCCAGAGCAGTAAGCACTTCAGCAGTTCCTAGCACCAGTGGTCTCAGCTTGGGAAGGATTTCATAACATGTCTGAAAGCCAAAAGCTTCTTTCACTGCTAATTTAATAAAGAAGAGCGAACCACTGGGTAAGTCCCTGGAAGATAGACTAAATCAGGCTAATTTGTTATATAATCCCTTTTTAATGTGGAGAATTAAGGTGACGGCAAGATGACTACATGTTTAATTCTCCAAATAATTACTGGCGGGTATTGACATTAAAGATGGGAGAGAGAAAGTTAATTTCTGTTTGTTGTTTTCAACACGTGCCAAACTCTTACTTCACACCAGTGAGGAAAGGCTGGAAGTTGTGTGTTTCATATGCATGAAGTAACAGTTGGCACAAATCACCGAGGGGAGAAAAATAAAAACCACTAAAGCCCAGCAACCCAAACTGTCACTTGCTGACAATTTTTTGACTCTCTCTGCTGGCAAAAAAAAAAAAAAGTAGTAAATGAAGGCCTCATGCAGAATATTCCACCTGAGTAAACCCAGGTGTCTGGTCCTTCTCAAGGCAAATAGTGTGCTGAGAAGGCAGCGATAGCCTCGGTTTTCCAACCTCCTCCTTTCCCCGTCTTGGAAAGTGCCGTCATGGGCAGCCATAGAGTGGGACAAGAGCTGAGCAGCGGAGGATGACAGCGCTTGACTCAAGTTCGTCCTTTCTTCTGCTGAGGCTCTCGGCCATGAAAAACCTGTTCTTCCCCTTTGCTAGGAATGGAGGTGCTGGGGCTCTTTGTGGCTAACAGCATCTGTCCTGCTTGGGGCAACTCCACCATGTGGGTCAGGATAATGGAGTTTACATCCTCCCTTTACTGGCACTGCTGGATTCACCCCAAAACAGCAGGAGGTAGCTATATCTGCACAACCTGCCTCTAACTTATGTGTCTTCACATAGGCCTGGGATATCTTTGGCATTTGGGCCATGGCTGCCAGGGCCATGGAGGCACTAAGGGGCCCTAATCTATGTGCCCAGCCCCCTGCTCACCCTGCCCGTGGCCCAGGACCCCATGGCAGCCCCCTGGGGCCGTCCGTCCCTGCCCCAGCGATGCCGCAGCAGGGCCAGGCTCCAGCTCCCCACAGTCCTGCCCGGCCATGGGCCCCACCGAGCGGGCCCACCCACAGTCCCACATCCCAACCCATCCCCACAGCCCATGCGGCGCCCTGGCAATGGCCATGGGTTACATGAATTTTCTCGCGTGTTTTCTGTTCGAGATGATGTCCTGTGCTCACAGGACTTGGTGGCCATCTGAGTCTTCCCTGTCACTTATGTAAATACGTGAGTAAGTGTATTTATTGAGAGTCAAAACATGTATGTGATATAAGGGATATAACATACAGAAGTATTAGGTATTGTTCCTCTATGATTTCCTCCCACCTCGCTATCCTGCGATCTCCCTTTCTCCTCCTTGTTCTCTCTAACTTGATGTCTACAGGGAAGAAGAGGAGCTGAGGATGAAGTCATGCAGCCTGGGAAGCAAGAGATGACACTGGGCAAATTCATATCAAGAGTTAATTCCCACGTTTCCTGTCAAATCACTCCAGAATCACACAAATAGATACTTTCCTCCTATTTTGTTGATGACTAGAATATTACTTGTAAGTCAAAGCTTGCTTGTTCAATTCACTCCCTTATTTTTAAAGAAAGAAACTGTTTTTGCAGTTTGACATGTTTCTTGTTTTCAGACCGTGTTGATTTTCTGTGTGGTTCACTCTAGGCTTCCTACGACTGACAGCTTATTATCTCGCCTTATGAAAATCATGCATGACTTCTAGGAGCTGTCTATCAAAAGGAGAGAACACACTGAGAAGCTGGTACCTTCTCTCTAATTATCCGGGTTGATAGTTGTTCAATGAACCTATTAACCGCCTGAAGTGACTTGCATCTTTACAGGTATGGTACTGCATGGTCTTTCTCTGCAATGTTTAAATGGCAAATGCTACCCTTGTGTAGTATCCCAGTCTAGCTTCACTTCTGGTCTGATGGTTCCCAAATGCAGCTGGCTTCACTCACATTGGACATTAGACCCCCTCCTGTGCTTTCAGAAGTAACGTTGTAGGTGAACATTCCCTTCTCCTCTTATCTCCCATCCTCTGACAACCACCTTGCTTCACTGAAAGGCATAAACCTTGAACCACTTAAGCACACACTTAGCTCTAAGCACTTCATTCCTGTCATTTCATTGAATAGGAATGGATTTAAGTGCCTACTCATAGTTCACGGCTTGCCAGCACTTCAACAATTTCTTTTGCAGTGGCTGGATAAGATAGAAGTTAGGAACCAGCCCTAACAGTCTTGCAGCTGGGGGTATGGTTTACTTTCTGGTAGTGATGGGCCAATACTATTCAAACCTTTCATGATACTCCAAAGTAGAGATGGACAGGGCCCTAGGTGCAGCTGCTTACTGAGGATGGAGGAAAGGTGCTCCCCAGAAACCTAGGTCTGACCTGCAGAAAAATGAGAGGGGGAAAGATTCCCCCACATTCTCTGGTTGTGGCCCACTGGTAGCACCACGGTCTGCTGGGGCAGGACACCCCAGCAACACAGCAGGGAGTCAAGCCTTCATGCCGTGGCCGTAACCTGTCAATTCCCCAGCACAGATCTGGTGGAGGCAGCTGTGCCCTATGCCTTCCAAACCGTACACCACCATCCCCAGTCACCCACACAGATCTCTTCCCCGCTGTGCCTCCTCCCAGGATCAGCTCACCCTTAAGAGTCAAGAGTATGTATGTTTAAGGGCAGCTCAGGAAGCAAAAAGAGAGAGGAAAAACATCACTCATACTGTTTAGGGTCTGACTGAGCTAACAAAGCCTGAGTACCTTGTCCACACTGGGATTAAGTGCTAAGAAATAACTGATCACAAAAATAAGAGAAAAATAAACAGACCATATTCATCTGAATAGTAGAAATAATAATTGGGGGTGGTGCCAAAATGAAATGGGATGTGTTGAAGTGTGGCCAGTGATAGACTCCAATTTTTCACACCAGTTGCAACACAGATGAGTTCAAAAGCTGTACCTGTCCTGGGAGGAGGGGGTTGTAAGGTAGCATCTATCTCAAACTGAGACTTTTCAGAGAGTTTTTGGCTGGCATTTGGAAAGATCCTTGGAAGATTTACAATCATTTCATTTTGCTCGAATTGGTGTGCATTTGTATCTATGGCAATGAAGAAGGAGTTTGGTTTAGGACTAGTTGCCACTGGCTTCCCAAGGATTAGAAAAGTCAAGCTAATAAATGACCTTGACCAGATGGCGAACCTCACTCTTGTCCCCCTGTGGCTGTATTCCACAGGGGATTATATCCAGCCAGTTTCCAGCCCAGGCAGCTGCCAGGGAAGAGTGGACTACTATGTCCACCAGAGCTTGGCAGAGCTGTAACCAGCTTTATTTAAAGGCTTTTTCTGAACACAAGATAGAGCATAATCTGTTTTCAGTTACACCAGGTAAAAACAAGACATGAGTTGCTGGCCCAGCTTCAGACTTCTGTGCTGCTGCAGCAACAAAGGGAGTCAGAAAACTGCGCTCACCAATAAAGCGTGGAGAAGTTGTTCTGCAACATGAGTCACCTGGCTTGGGCAGCCCTGTGCCCCTGCTCCGCTCCCTGTGCTGCCAGCACAGCTGAGCACCTCTGGGACGGTGGTCACCCAAAAACTCTGGGCTGCCAGTGTGGCCCTGGCAGGTCTAAGTGGCATGGCTCTGTGGAAGAGCCCTGTGGCTGTGCTACCTTGTGCTGGCAGCCATGGACAAGCTGCATTTGTGCCCCTGTGCCACCCTGATTATAAGTGTGGCCATCAGGGATAGCTAAAACTGAGGGCAAAACGGCTTCTTTGTTGACATGGGGCTTTTAAGTTGTGTAGGTAAGGATGGACAAGTTAAGTTGGGGAGGAGGGACACTAGTCAGCCACCTTGGGAATCCCTCTTTCTGAATGTGGATGGTATCTTTTGAGGCACTGCTTTGGATAGCCATGTGCAAAATCCCAGCTCTTTAGAGATCCAGTGGACTATCAGACAAAAAAAACCCCCACATCATATGTCATTCTGGGTATGTACTTGCTGTGAATGAATACAAAGGCCTATTCATCACTCCTAGTGCTCACATAACTGACAGATTAAATCACTCCCTGGCTGTGAAGATGACAGTGGCCCAACAGCTAATGCAGTCTAACAGTTTCCATTAGAAGGCCTTGTTTCTGATCGTTTATAATTTTGCCAGGCTTCAGCTGCTTGAGCTGAAATTTCCCATGCCATTATGTCACCACAAACTGAAGTTTTGTGTGAGGAAGGGCCTCGATGAATGATCATGGCATTTCTAAGCTCGTGTCACTGAAAAGTCACTTGAACACAAATTTTCAGACAGTAACTGTACGTTTCTCCTTTCTTGAGAGAGCAGGAAAAACATCTGGAGCTAGATGCTCCCCAGTGGTTGGTGCTCAGGCTGAAGCTGGAGTTGCAGCTAAACAGCCTGAGTGCAAGAGGTTCCATGTCCAATGCTTACTCAATGTGGTAGGCATTCTTGACAGTTTTAACTTTTTCCAAAATGACCAATGTCTTTTGAGGCTTTACTTTGGTCCCCTGACATAACTTAGTCCCATGTTGTAGCCCATGTTGTTGACAGAAGTTGTTTTAGGCAGACTGAGATTATGCTACCAGGGAGCACAATTTGGGAAGACGCCATCTAATGACTTAAGTTTGAGCACATCTCGGGATTGGGTATGTATGATGGCTTATAGCTCTCCTCTGTTCACCCTTTACCTTCTTCACTGTTGTCCATTTGTCGTATTTCTGACCAGCATTCCCTGTCATATGGTATCAGGACCAGCTTTTCAGATCTTGCTGGTCTGAGCATCAGGCTGAAGTTGCTAGTTCCTGGAGATGAGTTAGTTGGACAGCTTTTAGAATTACTTTAATTTGGTCCGCTGAATCCATTTTTTTTCTCTGCATTTTCAAACAATACTGGAGAGGTCAACAGAAAGAGCTTTCGGGCTGAACTGAATTGGCCCTAGGTGAGGTGGTTGTGTTGGGAGGCCTTTTGGTGACCAGAAATCACAGGCATCAGCTCAGTTGCACATTGGGTGGAAATGTGCTCTGATCTGCAGCCTATATAACCCTTTCTCTTTCTCTACAGATATTTTTACTAGGCTGAGCTTTACAAGCCCCTAGAAAGGACCTCTAACTGCCACAGGAATCTGAGAAGGCTTGTGTAAGGTCCCTAGAGGAGTTTTTCCTTAACCATTGCTCAACCCAGAAAATTTCCAGATCTCAGTAAAAGCTCTGTGTGTGCTATGTTTTCCCAAACTGGGCATCAATGTGAATTTTAGGAGCTATTGGCTAGGAACTATCTAGAGGCAGACTTTACAACCACCCAGAATATTTTCATTTAACTACCCACACTACCAGACCTTCAGATGATTTAGAGCTTGCTCTGACAAACCTGAATTACGATTAAACTAGATAGCTTGGGTCCAATTAGTAACATTATCCCAGTAAGACAGTGTTCAGGATGGCCTGCAAAAAATATCTAACCACTACTGTACTCTGCTTTTATAGTGGGTCTTGCAGTTGTGCTGTATTCTGTAATGGCATTGCCATAGTGTTAGCAGTACCTTAGCTGGCTAATTTAAAGCTAGCTGGGTATGTCAATGCCGTGCTGCAATTTCAGTAAGGTCTGTGGTAGAGACACATCTGCAGTCAGAAATTGTCATCGTTCTGCACTGCCAACATGGTGTAATACTCCGCACAAATCCTCAAGCCAGACCTTGGGAAATGAATCTGGGTCCTATAAACATTTCAGTGGGAGGAAGCAAAAATACTTGCATGACCTGCCAGGTCTTTTTGTCTCATAGGTAGGACTTCATATGGAGGAAGTGGTCTTTTCCCTTGGTGATAATAAAAGCACTTTATATTTTTGCTACAATGGAAATGTCATGCATTATATAGATCATACTGAACAGTATTCAGTAAACTGCAGATGTTCTTAAGTTTCCATTATAAACTTGATTTTATTCCTATTCCTCACTTTGCCAAAATTAGCCCTATACACCTACAGCTTCACAGGCATAATCTTATTCTGGGACAGATTTTTTGGAAGAGTTGAAGGAAACTGGTCAAGGTGTTTAAGAGGGATGATGGCTAAAAAAATGAGATCATCTGCTTGGAGAGTTTCCTAAAGACTTTTTGGCTTGTCATATCCTGAAATTTCATCTGCCTAGAGATTCAAAAAACATTTCAAATCTGTTGGTCTTGGCTAGAAATGGTGCCTTTGAATAGTTTTAGGCTGTCTGGTGACAGAATTATTTGGTTACTGAAAGTGGTTCCCGCCTCAGTGTGTGTACGTATATGTGTTATGTGTTCTTTGGAGATCTTAACTCAACTAGTCAGTGCCAATGTGCTCATAAATTTATGGTGGCATATGTAAGGTTTCTAAACAATTCTGCATGTATCCTAAACAGACATGTTCCTTCTCTGAGACTAGTCCTACCTACATGTACTGCTGTCTAAAATCCTCACCAGTGTGTTTCCTGACTCCCACTGCAATCTAGCTGACATGGCTTTGTAGTCCCTTCTGCACAGTCCCTGGAGACCTCTCCCAAAGGGAGCAGCATTCAAATCTCATTTTATTCATCCCAGTGCTCTTTCCTGGGTCAAAAAAAATCATACCTGCCATGATTTGTGCCAATATGTCAGTCTCTGATGGCTGCGAGCCACACATGATGAGACTTAAGTCAATATTATTTTTCAGCATATAGGTTTTGTGGTTTATTTCTGGTTTTATGACAAAATAAGTTCTGAGGCATAATGTTACTATTCTTAAAGAGGATTTATTTCAAAGTATGTGCTTAGGGCTTTCTCATAATTGGGTCATTCTTAAAGACAGTTCTTGAAGTGTGACCAAAACCAGAGGCAAACAGATTCATTAGACAATTTTCAGTGTCTCTCACTTTAAATAAGAAGAATGTGACATCTGGAAATGGTATAGTTGTGCTATACCACTGCATTAATGCAGTCTCCTGGGATCACTACTTACCCACTGCATCATCCCCTTAGCTTCTACTGAAGGTTAGGGTGTAGCAATGTCAACAGTAAAGTCTGCCCAGCATGTACCATTGACCATGGGACATTGCCTATGTCCCATGAGACCTTGTTTTTAGTTAAAGGTGTTGCCAGACTTTAACATTTAAGCCTTGCTCTTTCTCAGCTCCTGACTTTAGTCGGTTTTGTTGTTGTGGAAGGTAAGTCCCTGACCTACAAATTGCTGGAGCCTGTGTGTGTATTTGAGAGAAGTATGACATGATGCTTTCTCTGTTTATTATTCCATCAGCATCTGTTCTTGGCCACTAGTTGAAGCAAGCTGTTGGGCTAGATGAACCTTTGTTGTGACTTAGTGTGGATGCTCTTGCACTATATTCTCAGTGTCAACAAAAATAGTTGACTATTTGCTGAAAACGGGGCTAGGAATTCCCTTCGTCATTTTAAAGACTCTTAACATTCTTTTTACTGTTGTTCTTTTTTGTGAAGGAGCTTTGGTATCTCTGCACTCCGGAGCTAGGACTTGAATCCTAAGTGAAGCATTATCTTGGAGTCACAGATACGCTTTTTTCCCCCTGTTCTGGTTCAAAGTGTTCACTCCTGGCTCTTGACAATCACATTTTGAACGTGCTCACTAGAAACTTGGTAGGATTTTGCACTTAGATGCTGTTGACAGTGAGCATACCCTGACAGGACTGAGCAGGACATTGCTGGTTGCAGACTGCTCTGCCACACAGCACAGGAACTGAATGCAGCAGGACTGTCTGAACGGCTGTTGTCCTCTGGGACTGAAGAACTGCCTGACTGGAAGGCAGAAGAGATGAACAAGTTTTCAGGGGCTTTCAGGAGGGAAAATGGGTTATGATGGTAAGAAGATGAGATGTAAAACTGACATCTAGATGGATTAGGGGGAAACTGGAATATGGCTGGCTCAATAAGAGTCTACAGAGATGACAAGAAGAGGAAAGGCTTACAGTGGGGAGAGAGGAGAAGACTTCTCTGACACCTGGAGCTGAGCACAGGCTTCCTGTGTTCAGTTCCTGTGTTCAGCTCTCGGCTGTGGAACCCACTGTAAAGGATTTCTCCTCCTGATTCAAGTCCACACAGATGTTGACAGTCATAAACTCACTGAGAGACAGGCTGTCGCTGGAGGGGATCTGGAGAAATTATTAACTCCACCTTTCTGCCCCAAGACCAAGTTACAATCATGTCACCCCAAGCTATAGTATCTTATCATTGATATTGAAGTTTTGTCCAATGTCTAATCTAAATCTCCCAAGCTGTTTGATTTATGCTTCGTTATGTTTTATTCTTCCTGGTCTTTCCACCAAGAACATATTATTTCCTTATTCTTTGCAACAGCTTTTTAGTTGAAGACTATTAACCTTCCTTCTTCTCAGCTGTTACTTCTTCAGCACCACCCCCCCCCCCATTTCTTGCAATCTTCCCTCATGTTTTCTAGACCTCTGTCCATTTTTGCTGATCTCCTCTGGCCTCTTGCCAACTAGTTCATATCCTTCTTGAAGTGCAGTGCACTAAACAGGACACGGTCTTCCAGGTGAGTCTTTACCAGTGGGGATCAGCCCACATGGACTCTTTCAGTAGTCTTTAAGACCCTTTAGACATCTCAATGTGAGGGCTTTGCCATTCATGTTCAGCTTGTTCCACCTTAGTCTCTGGAAGTGAGGGACTTAGTCTCTTGTGAACTGGTACCTAGACAGTTATGCAAGTACAGATGAGTATGTCTGTGTAAGCATGCACTATTGCAGTCCAGCCATTTTAGATTACTTCTCTAAATATATCAAGATCATTTTAAATTCTGATCTTTTAGCATCTATAACATCTGCAGTCCTTCCTTGCTCCCTCTGCAAGTTTAATAATCATACTTCATATTCCACTTTCTATGCCTTCAATGAAAACATCAAATAAAACTTGATATGGGACCAAGGCCCACAGAATTCCTTGCGAAACACATGTATTTTGATAGGTTACGATGGAATTACCCCGTGGATACAATTATCCAACCAGACTTGACCTCCTGCCCCTTCCCACAGCAGTTTCATTTAGATCACAGTTCACTAGCCTGTTCGTGAGGATATTATAGGAAGTACAGCTAAAGGCTTGCAAAAAATTAAATAAAATAAATAAATTCAAGCTATATGACATCTGCGGCCATTACTTCACCCTCCCGTTGACTCCTAGAGTGAAGTTGATCAGGCTCAGGCAACTATAAAACATCTAACATAACTGGTTACTCTCTAAGCAAGTTACAACCTTATCCATAAAATTTCTTTTACTTTTGGTAAGTTTTGCTAGTTGCATCTTGTGCATTTTGTCTTTACTAACTGTATACACCCCCCCAACTCCCCCCATGAATGGAGTATTGTGCTGGGTTCTCAACCAGCTGACCTAGTTTCTACTTCACAGATCTCTCTCTCTCTTATGCTTGCGGTCAATTAAAAGGTTGTGAATTAGCTGACTTGGGCTGAATTTCCTTACTTTCCTCAACAATGGCATAGGTTGCACTGGGTTTCTTATTAGCATTTCTTGAAGGAACTGACAGCTCTCCATAATTTGTTTTTCCCTTAGATTTGCCTCTTATGAGATCTTCCCTACCCATTTTCTGAGTTTATTGACATCTGCCTTCTTGAAATCTAGTGCTGTCAGTCACTCAGTTGGATCAAGTGGCAGAAGTTGACACTATGTTCGCTGCAGTACTGATTTCTTGTAAAATGTTATATCTGGCAGTAGACTTTGAGTCGTATGTTACACTGCCCTCTACCTACATGTAAAACTGCTGCTCAGCTTAGGAAGTTAGTGACGATTGCAGTATTTATTAGCCCTTAAGAGTTAGGATGCTGTTTAGAGTTTACCATGAAGGATGGGAAGAAAAATGTAACTTCAGAGAAACCTTCTGTAAGGCATTAATAACTGCCCTTATAATGGATCTCATTCAATGTGGACAGAGGATCTGTACCGATGAAATGTTTAGAACACAAATTCTTTGTGGTAATAAATAATGCAGACCAAGGTATGCAATGATCCTTGCTCTAATTTGTTTACTAAAAACTTAGAACATTATGCAGCTGTTTCATGGTGCAATGGGCAGAGAGCGAGACCATAATGGGGGAGAGGAAGAAAAAAGCAGTAAGTGTCACCTTAAGCAAAAACAGCTGACCAGATTACACTGGACCTATGCCTTGTAAAAACAGCGGCAGAAGCTCTTACTGACATCTAACGCAAAACCAGTAAGACTTCAGGTCCTACTAAAGCCCTCTAATATTCTTGAATGTGGGTTGAGACCACTGTAGATACCTCATGGACCCTCTCATAGGTCAACTAGAGATGGTCACGGTCAGGCCAAGCCTGGCGCTTCTATTAGAAAGCCTTCCTGCTACACAATTATTTTTACTGACACTAGCACAGTGCAAGTTTCTTTACTTCAAGTCAATTTGGATTCCCTAAACAATGAAAATTAATTACGAGTAACCAGTCCCAGCTACGGTCAATTTTTATGACAGGTGTAAACTAATAAAAATGTGGGCATCATACTGGCAATGTGGTGTTGGAAGACAGAGCAGCACGCCTTGCCTATAATCAGAGTAGAGAAATCCAGGTTGTTGAATCACTCCAGGTTACATACTGCAGGGAACGAATGTGCAGTGTCAATACGCCATCTAGTGGCTGTGTCGATTATGACATTATGCCTGAATTACTCTTCTGTTTGTGATTTGTAGTATTAAAAAAATACTTTAAACGAAAACAGGATTTGTAAGTCTGTAACCATTCCTTAATGAATCCAAGACATTTTGAGGTTACAGGTGATTAATTAAAAAAAAGGTAGTAAAGTCTGCGTGGAAACGCAGACAAAACTGTTGCTGGGAAGTTCTAGGCAGTCATTCTTGTCATTAACAGCATTCTGACAGGTACTGGACAAGCCGTTAAGATTTTTCTCCTTCACATACAGACTATGTTCTAGATTGACTAATAAAAACCAGCTCAGTTTAGGAGCGCTTCAAGAACAAGTTTGGGTATCGTCTTTAGCTGCTAGATTATGCAATATTTTGTGAGGTAAAAGCAGATAATCTAGATACTTTAAACTGGGCGCATAGTATACAGTAATGCAAGGCCAGATGTGTTCTCCTCTAATGGGGAAGACTAGTCCCCATCCCTTGAGATCATAGACCAGGAAGAGGTGAAGATCACACACAACAGCATTCTCCCAGTTCTATGTTTCTGCCAGGGATGTGATTGACCTTCAGTAAATCATACGCCCCTTCTGCTTTGTTATTTATATTATCTGTGAAGTGGAGCTGGTACTGTTCTATGGAAGCTAAAACAGCCTTATAGTTGATGAGTACTTCTGTTGTAAAGGCCGTATTTTCTATATATGTATATGAAATAGAAAATACTGTATGCATATATGACCTGTACCAGTGTATTTAGGGTACTGCATGAGCTACAACTAACACACAAATTAGTTATATTTAGGAAAAAAAAAGTGACTCACCATCGCTCTCAGCAATTTTGCACTTTTCTACTTAATAACTGAGAAAGCTCCCTAGGCAGCTGTTAAACCATTTATCTTTAAGTGCACTTAATTAAGTATGCGTATTTGTTTTAGGAGGCTGAGTGAAGATGATAAATGCAGGTTTCGGCTTGGGTAGCATTTCTTGAACTGTTCTTTCTAGGAAAGCAGAAATTTTGTTTTGATCTTTCTTCATGCATTATGAAATCAAAGGCGCCAATTTTGTTCTCCATTTTTGGTACATAATTTTTCTATTTATACATACTTCTGAACTCTTAAAAACAAGTTTAAAATAGTTGGTAAACAATGTTCACATCACCTGCGTTTATCATAATTATTTCTGATACAAAGCTTCTATGGTGCATGTCTTTTGCCACATACAATAGCAATTAACAAATACGTATAAATACAACAGTATGTATACAAATGTGCCCCACAGGTGGCTGCTGGACTAAGTTTACAGACTGCACTTAAAAATCATGGTTTTCTTATCAAGAGCAGTGCATAAAAGTCAGTTCCTCGGTCTTGCTCTTTCATCCCAAATAAATGCAAAACTCAGAAGCTTATGCAATAAGCATGTAAGAGTTGGAAGGTCTACAGGCAACCTGCTTTAAGCGCTCAAAGCTGATGAGCTTAACCTCTTCTCCCCTCCTACCCACAAGCATTTTCTGTACTTCTTCTGATTCAACATTCACTCCAGATTAATTACCCTCAAAAGAGAGATTCAAAAAAACGCTTTAACTGAAAGAACTTTCTTTTAGGATGACTGCTAGTAACAGCGATGGGCTTAAAAATACATCAGAAAATTAGGTACGTTTCTCACTAGGACTTCCAGCCTTGTGTGTCTAGCTCCAGAGTGCGCAAACCCCAACTTACTTTTATTGCTTGTACAACCAGCACAACCCTGGCCACAAAAGTATCAAAAGAAATAAATAGTACAAGAAAAAAGTCTGACACTCAGGCTTCATTGCACAAACATTTAAACAGAGGAAATAGCTTCTTTTACAAATGTTTCTCTTGTATAAGAATAATTTTGTACAGAAAATAGCTCTTTTAACATTTTACAGAAATACACTAACATTTAGATTCTCTATTAATGGATAATGATTGAAAGCAATTTAAGATTTCAGTTATGTTTTACAGTCACCAAATATCAATAACACAGCAATACATCATCTCTCTAACATCCTTAAACTGCTTGACTTATCAAGTATTGAGTGAAGACAGTGAAAACATTCCTAGAACCATGTTAATCTGCAAACACTCAAGTATCGTGAAACTGTTATGAATTACCTCCTGAAAGTAATACCATAATTTAAGTGTCAAGGAGTATGAACTTAAACCTTAACAAGGCAGCATTACTTGCTCGCTTAGATCATCCTGCTGGCTAATACAGTAAAAACCAAATTGAACAGAAGCTTTTATATTAAACTGGTTTACTGTTAACATGACCTTCAAAATGAGATAGCAGAAGCTACTCCAGTAAATGCTATACAGCATTAATACAACATATAAATGTAACAAAAATACTTTCATTTTCTTCAGAAAACACCACAGAAGGTAGAGAAAAAAAAAATCAGTAAGTTAAGATATAGACTCTGTGAAAGACGAGAAGAAATTGAAAAACACGTGTATATGTATTTATATGTAAAATGTAAGGGTATGCTAGGAAGCATATATATTAAAAAATACTCAGTTTCTTCAAGGACTGTGTTAAAGTCCATATGGTATCATGTGGACCTCAAACAAACCACATTCAAACACTTTTCCTCTGCAACTGCTCTTTCAAGCACCTGTATTTGTATGCAAATTTCCTTTGAAATTAGTGGGAAGGTAAGGACATTTATCCTTGAAATACAACTATATGCAGTAATCTTTTCTTGCCTTCTAGGGATTTTATAAGTTTAAATAGAAGATGTAAGCAAACAAGTACTATATAACCCAATGACAGAAAAACTGAAATTTAGGTTGTATATGATGTATTTAGTATCGTAGCTGTGTATGACAGCTACTTAAGAGTTTGCCAGCTGTACCCTATGTGAGTACTGTTGACGCTTCCATGCTTCAAGATTCAAATGTGTGGCTACGTTTAGTCAAACATGGCTCTCGCTCCGAGTTAGCCAGCCTCTTAACACAATTTTCAAATAAATTCATCTGGAACTGGTACACCTCTCCTTCTCACAGCACAGAGGTCGGTATGAGACAGTAATGAATCACATTATACTGGTTCACATTTCCATGTAGTTAGAAGTAGAAACAAGCCCCCTGCAAAACCTTATTCCAGTGATTTTGCAAATTCTGCATAGTCAATGTATCCGTCGTTGTTCTTATCGTCATCTCTTAAGACATCATCTATTAGACTAATCAGTTCTTCTTCTTTCATTGCCTGGGTATGCTCACCACCTTCCTACAAAAACAAAACCACATTGAACAGTTTAGCAGTGTTTCCCATCTAGCGGCAGATATGACAGATTACTGACAACTAATTTTTCATTAAGCTATTCATGTTTGGTGGCCAATTTGGCACTAAGATTTATGTAATCATTTATACCAATATAAGCAACTTTTACCAGGTGCGAGCTATGAAGTCCCAGTTCTCCGGACTTCAGAACAAGCACTCTGTATCCAGTTAATATGCTTAGCCAAAAGTTCTAAAAGCTAAATAGCAAGGTGTATAATGATGGATAATAATCTAACAGATGTATTAATTTGGATCTTGGTGTATTATAGACACTATAGTTTCTATACAGTACAGAAACATCTTCCTGTGTGTCAGAACTTGCAAAATGCCGAGCTTGACAGTAACAGAGTAGTGAAAAAATCCAGCACTGTAGCTTAAAGTCAGTAAAATTCTTAGTATCGCCCCTTGCGAGCAAAGGGGAATACAAAGAGGTGCCTTTGCACAAGAAAGAGCAAGTCATTATTCTGTTCTCAGCTAAGCATTTTTTGCCGCAGGCGTACACAGGAAGTTACGCTATTCTGAATTGTAACTTCCAAAAGGTCAGTAGAAGATAATGTGCTAGTATTGTCTTCCTAAGGATTGTATTTTCCTACTTTGTCCTTAAATGTTCCTAAAAGGTGAAGAAAACAAAGGCAGACCATGACTGGTTCTTCTAATACTAATTTTGTGCAGGAGGTCTCTTACAGTTTGTGTACATACGGCAGTAACAGTTTGAAAACAGCAGCCTTAGAACCTCAAACAGCATCATATCACATGCTACTTCTATAAACCCTCATCAGCATTATCCCGTTTTGGATAACTTCCCTTTCTCCCCATCCCTGCCTAACAAAGTATCCCCTCTGTCAAACCATTTTCACTCTACAGTTCTCCATCACTCAGTTTAAAGTACAATGGAGACTTCTCGAAAACGGCAATGTGACATGAAAAGCTGTGATAAAGCCAGCACACTCATAAATCAAACCAAAACTATCGGGGGGGGAAATAATCTCGTTTTCAGTCAAAACCAACGGCACTTAAGATGTGTTGTAACTGTTCTGTTCTATTGTAAGTTGCTTTTAGAGAGTCAGAACTGTTTCTACACACACATGACGTTACAAAATTCCACCTACCTCTTTGTGGACATGTGATATAGCAGTAGCAAGCTCTAACCCATCTAGCAAATTATTGCCGTCATAATCATGCATTTTGAAGTAATGAAGCTGCAGCTCTTGCGGAGACATCTCAGATTCCGGTTTCTCAATAACACCTTCCAAATGTTCCATGATGTGGCTAAGAAAAAAAAAAACCAAACCCAAAACCCACAACATACCTGTCAGTTAATATTTAATGCTCTGTTTACATCAAATTTAGTCTTTGATCAGACAGTCAAGTGCACAGGAAATATCGTATCTCTAAAAGCGCCCTGGGCAACCGAAAGCTACAGTTTTATACTAAGATGAAGGGGGCACAAAGGTTGTTTGTTACAGGTGCTGTAGTTGCCTCTTAATACCTTAGGTAGCAATTTTGCTTTCTTCTGGCCTACTTAGCAAGTTATCAAAACAACTGAAGCAGTGCCCAAAATCTCCTTTTGGAGAGAGCTGTCTTCCAAAGCACAGGAACTGGAGGAAAATCTTTCCCAGTCAAACATGAAATATTCTAGGCAGTTTTATTTGCTGCTACCACTGTTCTGTCCGTATGAAGAAGCAAATGAGAAAAGAACTCTCACTTTGCCTGTTCAGAATATGACTTTGTCTATAGCACGTTGATCTAGGTAAGCAGGATTCCTGTAAGAAATTCTTTATAGCGTGAGTAGGGCTAAAGGCTCCAGAGAGATCTTTCTAGGTCTAGTATCTCTAGAAACCTATTGAGCAAGCATGTCTCATATCCGACTCCAGCTAGTCATACAACATCCTGAGAAAAGAGGGTGCCCTAGGCTTAAGTCCAACTCATGTAACAAGACTTAGAAGATAAGCCAATCATTAAGAAGTAAAGTTTACATTTTTAGAACATGGAACACGTACTCTTTATCTTGTACCAAGTTCTTATCGAGGCGAATATTTGCATGTTGACTCTCTCCTACATGTTCCTCAGCTAGGGCAGAGATGAAGAACGCAGCCAGAGACCAGAACAGCAGACGTATTCTAAAAATCCTCATGGACATCATGATCTCCTACAAAAAATAACACCCCCCCCCCAAAAAAAAAAAAAAAAAACAGATGAAAAATGCAAACTGCTTTCAGGAGATTTACAGAGTGCTCAGAAATAACCCCGCTAAGTTAGAATAGAAGATCTTGCTTCATTTCAAGCACTTAGCAAGCAGAAAACCAGAGCGCTCCGATTAAGAATTTCAGCGAGGGTGTCCATTTCAAGGAGGCATGCAGTAATTTTCAAAGAATTACTTTTTTTTTTTCCCCGTGCAGTGAATGTGCACTCTTCAGCCGTGCTCGGGTCTTCATAGGGCCTATCGACAGCCGACCACGCCAGCTCCACGCAAACCCGCCCCCGAGCTGCGGGGACAAAGGTCGCTTAGGGGATCAAGGGGGCTGTGTCTAATTAGTCGGTCTGTTAAGACCGCATACCCTAAGTAATACACAACTTCAAAAACGCAACGGCCGTTGCAGCGCTCGCTTCACGGGCAAGCGAAACGCGAAAGCGCCTCAGCA
>NW_008824421.1:1468845-1496639 GCF_000699105.1 Pygoscelis adeliae | reverse complement strand
AGCGCTTGCTCGGTGGCTTCTGTGCGAGGGATGTTGCCCTCGTCTCGATAAGCACCTGGACACAGGCGATGGCTGCGCTTGGTGCCTGCCTTTAATTTAACAGGCTCGGCTGGGCTGTGGCCGGGCTACCGACCGAAATATTTCGTGTTTGGAAAGGTCTTTCTTCAACGTCTCGATACCTGTGATGCTGATTCCCCCTTGCCCTCTCCCCACTCCAGTCTGGATGCCCCTGAATTATCTCCCTACGTTTCTGAAGAGGGCTGCTTTCTTTAAAGGCTTAGGCTCATCCAAGTATCCTTTCACATGTAAGGCAGGTTTCGTAAAGAGCAAATGTGCTCTTATCTTTTTTCCTGTTATATCATATGGCTTTGCCCGTTTTTAAATGAAATCACTGGTAAAAAGTGAGGCAGCCTAACTTAGAAATATGAAATTCTGTGTCTGTAGTCAACAGCAGTAAGTTGTGAAGAGGACCTGATCCTAGCCACCATGCTGGTACAAGAGGTTCTGCTGTTGAAGTCAGACGAGCTATTTCTATGAATAAAACCGCTTCTTCAGAGTAGTATTTCTAGGATGTGGCTCTAGAGTTAATTGAAGCTTGCTGGAGTGCAACAGACTTCACGGTGGGAAAACATGGTGGGGGGAGATGTTGGTAGCTTAATATATGTTTATTTTACGAGGCTTTCCAAGTGTATTTGTGATGCAGATCGAACCCTGTGTTGAGAACCACACAGCCAACCTTTGAACTTTAGTCAGGTTTCAGCAGTGCTTCCCAGGTGCAAAGATCATCATGCAGTTTGGGGGTATTCATAGTTGAAGAGTTCATATTGGTTTGTTCCCTTGTAATTAAGAGGCATAACAACAGTATGATTGCTGTAAAAACATTATTTGTTAATTTGTTGCTATGTCATCATAACTTGTTAGTTATGAAAGAGTACTACTTCGTTATTGCTACAGAACTTTTCTTCCAGCAAGGGCCTAGCTACAGTTTTGTGTTTCTAGAAACAATAGCGTGTCTGGATGGGATTTTTTAATAGTAGTATTTGCTTTGAGAGATTGTGTATATTTATTTTTTTCATTGTATATGGTTTTATGTAATTCCTTAAGTTTGGCTAAGAGATTATTGGCTACCTGAAAGCTCTTCAGTGCTGTGTAGAAATGATTGCATGCGAGGCTGGGGGGGAAATATACTTGGAACATTTACACTTCCCATTTTATGTACATGTACTTTGTTCATGCAAGTTAGTTATAGACCTGCAATTGAGCAGGGAGAGCTATGGTTATAATTTGATAATGCAGCTGAACACTTTAAGCCACAACAACAAAAAAATCTAGAACAAAAAACCCCCAAACCCACAAGTTGATTATTAATGTCATATGTAATGTATAGGTAGTAAGTGGGGATAAGCTGTCCCATGGGCTGAAAATATAGAAATAGATACACTACCGTGTTTCCTGCATTCTAGACTTTCAGACTTTTGAAATGTGAAGTACATATGAAATGTAGGGCTTGGCTCTTTGATTTACAAAGATTTTCTTGCCCTGTTTGACCCACTAGTCAGCTGACTGAGGTACTACTTTTATGAATAAATGAACTGCAGAACTGGGCCCATTGTGCAAGAACTCCCGGTACACTGGCAGATGAAACCTTTTTTCAGTGCATGATTGCAACATCACATGATGCCTCATGCCGTATCCAGTGCTACTACCTATGTTTGAGTTTCTCTTCTGTAAAACTGTGAGCAGGAGTGGTGTTTAATGTAGAAGGAATTACATGTGGCTTATTATTTATGTCACTGGAACAAGCCTTGTGTGTCTTCAATAATAGATGTGTAGAATGTGTCTAAATTCTCTATTTATTTTTTTTCTGTGAACTTTCAGCAAAATCTTAAGTGTCTGATGTGGTTACTGTTCTGCAGTGAAATTCATGGCTTATCCATAGTCCAAAGCATGCATTTCATGCTTGTACATTTGTAAAGGATGCACTTAAATGTTTGCAAAGATCGGTCTTAACTTTTGAAAGTGAGTTTTCTGATGAAAATTCTTAACTGTTACAATGGTGACAAGACAAGAATGAACTGTGCTGTCAAAATTAAAGGATTTGTTAGGGAAAAATCTTCAAGTTAAAAATGAAACGACGTTTCCTTTTGCATAGGAAACGTACTGTTTCCAATAGCTAGAATTTAATGGAACTTTTTTCTGTCTGCTAGTTCTTCCTTATCCCCTCTTTTGAGTTACTGTTTGCGTGTCTTAAAGCTATGTCGTTTTGGTTTTTTAATGCTATTTATCAGCAGTATGGCACTAAGCAACGTGTCTTGTTGTTATGTGCTTTCAGAGGACTACGGGAGTATGCTGCTTGCAGAGGCTCTTCTGGAAGAATGTCTGAAGGAAAACTTTGCCAAACTGAAGGACTCCATTCCACTGACAGAGAAGAATGAGCCAAAACTGAGTGAAGCTAAACAGTATCTGACCAATATCTTAAGCAGAGGAAAACTACGAGTAAGTGGGCTCTGTTGTCGTAATTCTTGCTAACCGGATGCTTCTTTCATATGATTATTAGTCTGATACAAGGTGTTGGCATTGCCTGTTCATGTCCCTGTATGTACAGTGCTGTATTTACAGGTATTACTAATGGACTGGTAATTCAATACTCCTTTGCAGTGTCTTCTGTTGGGAGACTTGCTTTTTCATATGCAAACAAATTATGTGCTACAAGTACATATCCTGTTTATTTTTTTTATTAGAAAGAAGCAGGATAAATATTTAGGAATTCTCTGGGGTGGTGGGGCATGGCCGCATAATGGTGCTGTCAGGCTAGCACAGCTGAGTGACCTACTGCTGCTCCTGGTCTGAGGGGATTGTGTACACCTGGTCAGCTCCAGGTCAGAGGTAAAATGTGCCGCAAGCGCTGTCAGCCGCTTAAGGTTGTGGTGCGAGTCCAGGATTACAGCCTTGCATTGCTTTCAGTCTCTGCCAGAGAAGTTATGCTTTTATTTTATTTTGTGGTCTGGGTGCATGGTTGGTAGCTGCCTGCCAGCTCAGCTGCAGAGTTTTAGGAGTGTTTTAAGGCTCTGCCTCAATGGCTGCTGCTGTGTTGGTGTCCTTGGACACACAGTTGCATAACTGGCTTTAAAAAGACAATGAATTACAACACTCTGTTCCAGACTTGTATTACTTTTGGTCCTGAAACTTACAGGCTAGTTAGCTTGGAAGTGTATGTTACACTTCTATCATGTTATTTTCCAGGGAGCACATGTGCAGTGGCTCTTCTGCAGTTCCTTGTTCTTAACTTCTTGAAAGTCAGTGTATTTAAAAAGTAAAAAAGAGGGGGGAAGGAAGAGGAGTCCATCCAACCCTCTCTTTATAGTTTAGCACCAGTAACAGCCAGAACCGCTGAATTCTTCCAGTTCTTGGTGTTAAGTTTGGCTGCATGAATTGCTGTTGCTATTTTTTTGTTAGTGGTGACTTGGCTACTCATGCAGCATTGACCCTGCGTTGACTGCATGTATCAAAAAAAGAAGTATGATGGCTAGGAACCTTTTCATGCTTTTCAAAGCATAAAAAGGGTCTGAACGGATTTTACTGATTTTTATTTTTTTTTTTTAACACAGATTTGTATGCATGTTTTCAATCCTTAAGAAACCAAACAAATCTTAGAAATAGCAGGCATGCCTTCTGTTTTTCTACTTTTGCCTGAAAATTCTTGGAGAACTTAAGAAAACTTGGGAGCTTTCTTGCTCTTTAATTAAATGTACAGAGGAGAGAGGAGCACTTGACTAAAAAGTGATGCTTTCTGCCTAGTTTAAAAGCAGGGGACTTACTTGGTGTGTATGTAGGTAGTTCTGACAATGGCAGGCTTTTATCTGCTATCTGTGGCTGGTGAATCGAGTAGGTCAGCTGAAACCAAAGAGGTGGCTTGTAAGCTGTGTATTTCCAAACTGAGCTCCAAAGTAGTTGCCTGACCTTTGTTGCCTGCTGCTCTCATGAGCATAGCCGTAGGATCTCTGGGTACTCAAATCCTTCCTACTCTGGCCTGCAGAGCTAGCAATGTTGAGAGGAAAGCATTTTAAATCTGCTTAATCTGTTCTGAAGTACCTCATTCTTGCTGTCTGGTATTTTACCATGTAAACACTCTTCTCCTGTCCCCGCTCTGTTTCAGCCTAAGTATATGACAGAAGCTATGCTGATCCTAGGAAAGCTTCATTATGTGGAGGGATCCTACAGAGATGCCATCAGCATGTATGCAAAAGCAGGAATTGATGACCTTTCAACAAAAGATGAACCTCTGTACATGCTGCGTTTGGTAACTGAAGCCTTCGTTATTAAAGGTAAAGGACCATGTATGCATATTTGAAGTGTGCTGTGTTTAGGTTGAAGTTGAAGGTATTTCTCCAAGTGTTTTGATTGGAGCAGAGTTAGGGTAATGTTGTACGCTTAGAAAATCCTACTGGGTATGGTCTGTGTAGTTTAAACTTAAAGGCATTATGGAGTCTTAGTCCATGGTTTTTAAACTTGGCTGGCTTGTAAAGAAAAACTTGAAATTGGAAATCTTGTGGTAACTGTTGGCTCTAAGTCAGCAACACACTTGAGCTTGTGTATCCATTTTGGGGAAAACCTAAATCAAGCACTCAGCTGAATTGGGGCCTATGCTTTCTCTTAGAAAGAGTTCATCTACTTGTAAATTTTAATTATTTCTGTGAATTAAGCAAGGACAATGTTTCCAAGTTTTAAACTCTGGACTAATAGAACATGTGCTTTCAAAGCAGGCAGTATGTTTTTGCAATGCATGTCACACAGTATCAGACCTTATGTACAAACAGGAATCTCTCCTCCCCCTCGTAATTCTACAGACATTGCACTGTTCGAGAGATCCTAATAAAAACTGCCTCTATGGGTAGTGAAATTGCATCTCCTTTTTTGAGTGGGGGAAAGGAAGACCCTAGTCAGTTTTTGACTTGGCGGGGAAAAAAGATCAGTAATCTTCTCCTTCATTTGCTTTCAGTTCCTTTATAAATGTTGCTCAAGTACTGCTACCTATCTACTGCTTTCTACTCTTTTCAGCATGTCCACCAGCTAATTAGGTGAATGAGAACTCTGATGATCAGATACCTTCAACTGGTATGTAAAGAGTGAAACCAAATCAACCCAAAATACTGTTTGACTGGGCTGTTAGTATTACTGATAATAATTTGGGTGTTTCATGATCTCATATGGTCATTCTGCTTTTTTGAAAACCTGTTTGTGCTGCTTTGCTTGCTTTGATTTTGTTTTCTGTGGCAGTGGTTGAATCTGCTTAATTAATGAGCTTTTGTGGAGCAGGACTAATTTACTTGTAACTCGCACTAACACTTGCATGGCACAGAGGAGTGAGTAATTGCCAGTGCGTTCATAGCAGTGTATTTGAGAGCAACTATTGGTGCACTCCAGAGTCAGAAGGATGTGCACTGTCCTCACTGGGAACTGGATAAGGCCCTTGGTGAGGTGTGAATGTAATGATAAGGTTTGCATGAACACTGATGGAATAACACTGTTCCTGTAAGGCCTCTCCTGTGGTATCGACTACCTCACTTGCATATGAAGATATTGGGGGTGGAGGTGTTTGCCTCAGAGGATCAGGCTGTAATTTTTTTTTTCCCCATGTGATTTAGCGCACAATGTAAATACTGTGTTGCCCCTGTGTTTGTGTGTAAAAGGTAAGGAGCCCCTGCCAGAGGGGACAACCCCTGTGCTAGAACTACTGTGCAACTACTCTGTGCTAGTGCAACACAACCTCTGTGCTAGAACTACTATGCAACAGTAGTTCCACAGTTTTTTATCCTCAGTGATGATTATTTTCAGATTAGCCAAGATATCAAGGGTATAGTAAGTCACTCAGTATTCTACCAAAGTTTCTGACGGAGAAAAATCCAGCAGAGTGGATTGTCCAGCTGAGTTTGGAGAGGGCACTCACTGCTAGGATCACTGTTCCCCCATGCCATGTGCTCGACCTTCCAGTCTTAGACAAATAAGCCCTTAAATGTTAGAAATTTGTACAGGTAACTATGGCAATAGCAGTGTGGATTTAAATTTTCATTTCAAAACATGTCTGTCCAGGCTACCTCTGCAGGGCAAGTAACAGCACAGAGTTGAATTATTTAAAATTCATTTATACTTTATGCTAAAGATTTTTCTTATTCCCCTTTTTCATTTGGTATCTCTGCAGAAATTCTGTTGATCCCTACCATATTATTGCCTTTGGTTGAACTACTGTTAGCTTATGCAAGCTGAAACCTTCTTTAAAGACACTCTTGAACATCGATGGTAGTAAAATTTTTGCAGGAATCATTTAGGCAACAATCCAGAAAAGCCACAGTCCTGTCTTTATTTCAGGACAGAACTTAGGTTCCCTGCTTAATTTCTTATTCAGATTTTCAGTAATGGGAGAAAGCAGTTGGTTTAATAGATATCCCTGTTCATCCAGCATTAGTTAAACACCAGAACTTTGTATCACTTCTTAGTATAAACCTGAAACCACCTTGGTTTTGTGTAGCTAGTACTCCTGAGTTGTGCCTATATGCAGAATGGCAGTGTAGGTTCTCAAGCACTCAGGGTTATACTGGAAAGGTCATGGAGGAAAGAAAAGTCAAATCAAAGGCACTCACACTTACGCTTTTACTGTTTGAAACAAACAAAAATATAATGAGAAAGATACGGGATACACTGGGATGAGCTGCATAGATGAAGTCAGTGGTAGAAATGAAATGTGAACCAGCAAAACTGAGTTTGCTTTTTTTAGAGCACCTTTTGAGCTCCACAACACTGAAGGTTGGACATTGAGCTAAATCTCGGGGGTCTTCCTCTGAAGGTCCATAGCATGTAGTAGGTTCATATTATGGTAAGAAGCAATATGGATTTGCACCTATGTGACGGGACTGCAGAAGTTGAACAGGGAAAAAGTTTCTTGCTTGCCTTGCTCGTAGACTTCCACCCAAGGTGAGTATCAAGCAGTAGATGTTGAAGTTCTTTATAAACACGGGGGCTTGAGCAGTTGACAAGTCACAAGAGAAATGGCAGAGAGGGCAAGACTCTTCCAGTTTCTCAGCTGACTGCTTCTGCTTGTCGTGTTTCTAAATCCTCACGTTGTGAGGAGAGGAGAAGTTCTGTGGGCACTGTGAGTGGAGCTCTGGCAACAGTTTGTTTTTTCACAATGACTAATTTTAACCTCTATGGTTAGTTAATGGGTGATTGGTCTGTACTTGTCTCCTTCCTCCTCATCCTCGTGAAGTTAATTCCTCCTTAAAACCTCTGCTTAGTTCACAGTACTGCAGGTAATCTTTGATGCAAGCAGTTCTGTCTGTTGCATAAAACAGTATTAAGTAAGCAAACTTGCTGTCATTTTGCTTCTAGTTCTCTTGGGATGTGTTGTGGCTTTGTTACCTGGCACTGTCCATTTGAAACAAGCAAGCAAAAAAGACTTCAGGACAACATGTGTAACTGCCAGAGCCCATTGGTTTCCCTCTGGCTGTGCTTGCTGCAGAAACCCTGCAGAGATCTGTCTGCTTCCAGTGGATAAATCCTCTTGGTAGTAGGGTAGGTCACAACCTAAACCTTTGCAAAGCAAAGTGTAGCTCTAGCCAGGACTTCAGCATACCTAAATTTCAGTTTGTAGAAAGAGTCCGATGTTATTACAATGTTTGTTGCACATCCTTTCTTGCTGCACTGTGTGAGAGCATGCCGAGAGCTGTGTTAACTGAAGGAGACTGTTGCCATCCTGAGTGATGAAGGCTCAGGCAGGGCTGATGTGGTGTGTGGGTCCTGTCTTTGTAATGACTGAGAGGGTCTTTGGCTTGTGGTCAGGACGTGTGGCATCAGAGCTGCTGCAAGGCGAGTCAGCCCCGTGTGTCCGTCAGACCAGCTGTCAGGCCGGGCGCTGGACTTCCTCCACCTGGAGGGGGGTAGCCTGGAGATAGGTAGCTATCTAAATCTGTGCAGCGATGACATAGGATTGCAAATAGTATCTAGCTGGTTTTCTAGTGAGTTCAAGCTTTAACAGTCTCACTGCCTCTTTTTCTCCTTTTCTCCCAGTCCATCCTGCAGTAATTTTTGTGGTGTTATTGGTTGTTTTCAGCTTGGGGTGGGTTTAATTTGTGCAGCTCCAGTCTGAGCTCTGTACAGTCAGAAGTTGGCAGTTCTGGGGTGATTCATCACCTCTTCAAATGGCATCTGACGTGGATGAAGTGCATGGTATTGTACAATACAGCCTCCTCTTTGGCGACTGTGAGAGGAGGCTGTGGACTAACTTGTTCGTGGGTGTCTAAAGATGGGTGAGATGAATCCCTTGTAAATTTGTTTCTAAAAGGTTTTTTTAAAAACTTTAGGAAAGAGAGCCATTTTACCAAAAGGCTGCAGCGTGACCTCAGCCTTTCTAGACCTTAGAAAAATCCACATGGAAGAGAACAAGGCGATACTGTGTCTGTAAGAAGCCTTGATCATAGTCTGTGTTTTGTTATAACAAGTCCAACCACAAGTCAGACGTACAAGGAAATGAGACTTCGTTAGTTCAGTGGCTCGGAGCAATCTTCATTTTGTTCTTGAACCCATTTAAGTCACTTAAAGATGTTTAAGATGTGTAGTGTGACACTTCTGGAAAACCGTAAGATCATAAGAAACTCTGCTGGATTGAGCCACTGGTCTTTAGAGCGCTCCTAAGAGCTGTGAATGCTATTGCTGAAAGCAAAACCCCGAATCCACCACGTGAGGGTTTTGCCTGAGCTTGATAATGCTGGCCTGGAGCCTGCATCCAGGGTTCTGGGTTTAGTCCAGCTCTTTGTGGGTTTTTAGGGTTTTTTGTTTGTTCATTTTTAGGACAAACTGCTGATCTTACGGGTTTTCCTGTTTCTCTTATGGTTGTATCTTTTAAAACCTCAATGATAATGAGGTCAGTATTGCTTGGAAGTATATTGTTCTGCTTTCTCCCCATGTGAAATCTTTGTCTTGGGTTTGTAATACTGGAGGTGGTTTGTTTGGAGGTTATGGTGGTGTCCTGAAAGGAAAATGGTGATATCGCACAGAGATAATAAACCGACCTCTTACTCGGCTGGTTTGAAAATTACCCACTTGGTTTTAATCGTGATTTTAAATTGACCAACTGAAGCCTCAAGATTTGAATAATCTATTTTAAACTTCCTTTGTTCTTGTGCCACTTAATTTCTTATTTTGTTGGTTTGCAGAACTATTTAAAAACATGTAGGTTTGCATTCAGTAAACATAAGTCTGGTATTAAAATTGTTCATTCTAGCTAATCAGAGGATATATCACCCACTTGTTCATACACTTCATTGGAATCTTTAATTTTGACATTTGCTTGTGTGTCATTCATTTTCTAATATGGTTTTCTACAGGATGATTAATTTCCTAGGTGAGATTAGTATTCAGCTGCATTTGTTTGGAAATTAGAATAAAATATACAATTAAAGATAGCTTTATTGCGAAACTAAGTTCTGATAAGTCTGCTTTTTCCTCCTTTCTTTAAAGAATTTGATTAAGAAAATCATCTCAGTTAAATTAATTTCACTTGCTACAGACAATGTTTTAACTCTGTTTCTGAGTGTTAAAACTGGTAGATTTCTTGTTATGTGTGCATTTTTTTTTAATTTGTAGATTAAAATGGGAAAAACAAGCTTTCCTGTTTGGTTTTATTTAGTCAAAGCTTTGGTTCATCAGCTTTGAAAAGCTAATCATTGAACTAAATTAGTGGAGAGAACTGAAAGAGAGAAAGAAACTTGGGGTTTTTTTCTTGTTTTTTGTCCTCCCTGGAAGAGAGCACCTCTATTTTAAAGACTCATTTCCATACTTCATCAAACTCTTATTTCAGATCCTAAGCCAGTAACTTCTCCAGTTCAATTTTTTTACTAAATGCTACTGATCCCATAGTGCAAGTGTATATTCTGTTCAAACAATGTTAATGGGTTATTGTGTGTTACAGGCTTAACTTCAGCAGCCTTACTTTTAGAGTCCTTCTGAAAACAGAATTTCCAGTTAGCTTCTCTGGGATGAGATTTTTGTCCACTTATTTTTTGAGGAATGAGATGGCAATACCAAAACTACTGAGTGTACTGGAATACAAACTGTGTGGAATGATTTTGAGTGCCAGTAGTTTGAGCAATTTCAGGAACAGATAAACTGAGTTTGGAAACATTATGTGGCTTTGCAGGGTCCTAATTTATTTCATAATCTTCTTTTGAAAGTGAATTTATACTTCTAACTTCTTTTTGCAGGAAGTATTTTTAATTCAGGTCATGTTTTACAAACCTGTTAACAGGCTATACATGCACTTTCTGAACCTGCTCCTTATTTTGGAGGACATAACATTTTGCAAGGTGCGTTCTTCTTTTTCCAGACGAGCGTTTGGAATACTATTCTGCCTCTTGGATGCCAAAAAAACCTCCCTGTGGTTATGCATACTCTTGTACTTGGCATCTCTTCCACAGGCTGATTTTTAAGAGTTCTTGAGGTTCTCTAAGAAAAACTTTGCTGTAATACCTAAAAAGAGATAGTGTGGGGGGGATCTTACTATGTAAGGAGATACCTTGTCTCAGTTGACAAGACAAGTGTAGGAAATGGATTAATGGAAGGTTGATGGCATTTTTTCCATGTTCAAATAAATAACTTTCTTTATGTCCTCTGTGGGCACTAATGGGGGAAAGTAAAAGCATGCTGTAATTGCACACGTCAAGATAAGGATGATCCACTTCTGTATTATTGTTCAGTAGCCACATGACTACAAGGAAAATATCCAGATCTGTTAGTGGTAAAAGAGCTCTACCTCCCCTCCTTCCAGCACAACCAACGCTGCCTTTTTTTTCTGAGTTTTCATGCTGCCTGCATTGCTACTACTGACTGACATGGGGGCAACGTGCTATGATGTACCCATTTAGCAGAAATGAGCAGTAGGTTGTAAGGGGCAGGGAAAATCCTAAGAGCCTGAATTCTCTCCCTACCTCTCCCCATTAGTTTCAGTGTCAATTATTACGTCATTTAGGCACTGTTGACATCATGGTATATGCTTACTGTAGGCTTTTACTTGAGAGTCTAAATCTTCTCTACCCTAGTCATCCTGTTTAGACCAGGAGAGTTGTTACTTTCAAGTGTGCTGACTTTGCTGGGGCTCCAATTCATTACTGTCTGGAACCTGCCCGCCTTGTAAGCAACAATGCTGGCTGAGGCGCTTGCATTCCTTGTAGCGTAAAGGGGAGCAGCTAAGACTTTCCTAAAGACAGCACCAGCGTTCCTCGTAGTCTTTAGGAAAGTTTGTTGATTGTGATGAGCCAGAATTATACCGGGCACAAAGTTAAGAAGACAAAAGCATGGGTTTGGGTGAAGTTGTGGGAAAAATCATCTAAAACTTTGCTTTCACTTTTTTCATACAAATATATTGCTCTTGGGTGGTAATGGGCTTCATGAGGATGACTGACACTTGGCAGTATGCAGCTGTGTTAAACTAGATGTTGCTTTTGAGATGATACACTGGCTTGCAGTAGTCTCCTATTCCTTAACTGCTGTTTCTTCTACTTGGCAGCTACTCAGTGAAGTTACTTTCGCCAGTATTTTCAGCTGCTGCTGGGACTAAGTAGAACTGCAATGGAAGAAAAAATTTGTTTGCTTTTTCACTTTTTTTTTTTTAAAAAGGGTCTGTCAGGGGCAGGACACAAATTCCTTTATGTTGGAATCCTTCTCTGATGACTAAAAATGGGTGAGATTCATATCTCTGAGCATTGAGATCTGTGGGGAGATGGGTTGCTTTAAACAGAGCCTAAATAACAAAACTAGTTTTCTTGCCTGACCGTTAGGAAAATTGAGTCCCAGCCACAAGGATGTATGATGCAATATGACATTAGAAACTGAGTAACTGAGGGTAAGGCATTTTCTTGGCAGAACTTGTTTTCACTTCTGCTTGACAAAAACTACATCTTTTAAATGTTAATCCACATCAGAGAGAAAGAGACTTTGTTCTATGCCTGGTATACACTTCAAAGTGCTTGTGTTCACAGTTCTGCCAGCTAGACAGGAAGCATGCTGTTTATTCATGTTGGCATCACAGTAGCTGTCTGATAGGCAAAAGTCTCAGTTTGAGGATGCTGATAAAAGGGCCTAATATTAGTACGTCTTATTTGGGCTTTCATAATAGAAATTTAAGAGTTTGGAGTTGCTCTTATGTTGTGACAGTGATGACTTCGAAGCTGTTGCATGTTGGTGAATTGTGTGCCTCGG
The DNA here is from genome assembly GCF_000699105.1 of Pygoscelis adeliae. Taxonomy (NCBI): domain Eukaryota; kingdom Metazoa; phylum Chordata; class Aves; order Sphenisciformes; family Spheniscidae; genus Pygoscelis; species Pygoscelis adeliae. The sequence goes on along the minus strand of NW_008824421.1, from coordinate 1,484,393 downwards.
TGCTGCTGCTTTCCAGCTTGGATGTGAAAGAGTTGCCAGGCCTTGGCATTCTTGGTGCACTTAGGCTTCCTGTGGCAGCCGGGAAAGCAGGTTTTGCTGCTGCACTCCATGAGCTTTTCTCTGCTGTTGGATAGGGTAGTTTACTTTTTTCTTTGTTTGCATTTTACAAGTAGCTTGTTTAGCACAATCTGCTATGCACAAATGCAGCATGGGTGTGATTTTAGACTTCTGAGGAGAGTTAGCTGCAGGCCGCTAAATGCAAATAACTGAACTTTGGAAAGTGGAAAAAGAAAATAGTTTCTTGTTCCTTTTGTTAATGTGATTTGGTTTCTATGATGGTAAAGTTTTGTTAGTCTTCCACTCCCTTCTCCAGACACAATTGCAGGTGCTGGCTGCACACACACACACAAAACCTCCTCCACCTCCTGTACTATGATTTAGTTCTCTAAAGCTGTGGGGACAGCAGCATCAGGAGATACAAAAATAGTTTCACGTGCTTTTCTGAGGAAGGAGAACAAGGAGTGCACAATGTTTGCTTTTGTGTACCATTGTGTGGTAACATGAGACAACATGCTACGCTTATTTTCACTAAAAAACCAAATACGAATGTACTCTCGGGTGGCCTAAGCTAGAGGTAGCTTTTAGGTGGCTATGATGCTGTTCCCATGCTGGGGCTGTGTTGTGTAGCATGATATGTGTCCAGTGGCTATGGAAGTATTTCTGTCTGCTGGTTTACCTTGGAGTAAGCTCCTGACGTCTTTGACCACCTTTTACGTGTCAGGGGAACAAGCCTGTTAGTCCTCACAGGCTATGTCTGTTCTAAAAAATTTTAAGTGGAATTGGGTTGAGTGCTTGATACAAATCAGTGTAGTAAAATCTGAATTATCCTCCCCTCTTCTGCTTCCTGCTCCCAAAGTACATGTGAAGGTGGGGTAGTCCGGTTCAGTGTCTGTGACTGCAGCTGGAAGAGAACTTTCTCACTGTTGATGCTGCCTGGCAGTGATGCAGATGAGCTCAAGATGAATGAATCCCAATACTTGGTCATCAGCACTGTCTCTCTGCCTTGTGCCCCATCCACTTTTCATTTTTTCTTCTTCTGCTTCTGCCTGTTGTTTTTAGACCAAGGGAAAAAAAATTAATTCTTGCAGCATGCTGTGAAAGTTTATGGATGTGGATGATGTTGACGAAGACCTTTAGATGTGGGGCTGTAAGAGATTGCTGTTCTCCCCGTGTTTGCTGTGCCCCAGAGCATCGTTCCAGCAGAGGTATCTCCGTAACTGCTATCAGATGTGTCATGGAATGGAGGTGGCCTCTTGTATCAGGACAATTAATATCTTCTAGCAGTGGTCCCCAAAGTGGGGTGCGCGTGCCCCAGGGGGTGTACAAGGTGATCCATTGGGGTGCAGGAGAAAAATTTTGGAACTTCTATTTATATCTATTTTTTCTTTTTAAAAAAATTCATTAAAATCAAGCTTTATTAATGTATTGGATTGACAGTGGTGCCCTCACTCAGTCTGTATATCAGAGGGTCCCATGTCATGTACAGCCCATGAAGGGTCTTGTGGAAGAGTGGGTGTTCCACAGTGTGGAGAGGCTCACAGGGGCACCCTCGCTTGTTCATTTACTTCCAGTGTACTGCAGTTCACGCGTGCCTGGTTAAGTGGATTTATGTATTATGTTATCTAGTTTTAACTAAACTAACCCTCATGAAATAGACAAGTAGCTTAAAGATTCCTTCAAAGAAACTGCAGATTGCAGCGAATACTAATAACACAAGCACAAGTGAGCAATAAGAAAATGGCAGAGCTGACACTACTCTTAGCATGAGCTCTTCATCAGCCACATTACGAGGTAAAAGCAATGATGGTCTAATCAGATCTAATCAGCAATGTTTAAAGTCCAGTGATACTCAATTCAGTACTTTAAAAAATTTCATTAAACTTAATGATAAATTTTTTAGAAGCCTCTTCTGAGATTTCTTATGTGAGAGAAAAAGATGAAAAACCACATACCATTGGGGAAAGACTTGTTCTATCCTGCTGTGGCAAAATGGCTGAAATAATAGCAGAAGACAATATGGCAACAAACTAAAATGCGTTCCTTTGGAAGACACGTAGAAGACGTTGCCAAAGACTTGAAGAAAAAAGTATTAGAACAAATTACGTGGTGTGGGAGGTTCGCTGTACAGTTGCATGAAAGTACAAATGTTTCTAGTATGTCTCATCTTAAGGAGTTTGCTAGATTCTGGTCCAATAATGAAATACACTGAGAACTATTTAGCAGCAAAGTGGGACCCAGAAGTGCACAAAGTGCTATAGGATGTCATTAATGGGGTTAACTTTATAAGCACAAGACTTCTAAATAGAATCTTTACAATACTTTGTAATGAGATGGGGAGTGACCATGAAAATCTTTTGTACCACACCAAAGCTCACTGGTTGTCTCGTGGCAAAGTGCTTTAAAAAATTGTCAAACATGAGGATGAGTTATGCCTTTTTGCTTTTACAAAAAGTCAAGTGTTCTGAATTTTCTGAACTTCTCTGTGATGACAGGTGGCTGTCAGTAGCATGCTACCTAGCAGGTATTTTTGAAAAAATAAAAACATAAATATATAATAATACGTTGTAAAGCAGTGTGTGTACATAACTATATACATATGTTGGGTGTGCATGCTCAATAACTTTTTTTAACTCCCGGGGTGTATGATCAAAAAAGTTTGGAGACCACTGTATTACAGGTTAAAGCTAAGGTTCAAAGATCTGCCATGAAGCTTAAGAGCAGCCAGCTCATAGGCAGCAGGTCTTGATATGCTCAGGAAAATGAGCATCTTTGGATTAAGAGTGCTGATTTCTGCCATGCAGTAAGATATGCAGTATGATGCAGAGCCTACGTGGCATTGATCAGGGGTAGGTGACTGAGGTTGCATCTCGGGGGAGTACTTGCCACCTTCTGGTTTCACAGCCACTCAATCAAAAAGCTGTCCTAGTTTTAACAGTCAGCTTTCGCTGTAATTACAAGTCTAACCAGATAGAGTCCTTCATTTCAAAATAATTGGAGTAACATTGTTAGCATTGGTTTATTGCATCTAGTGGGAAGGCTGGGAGTAGGGGTCTTGAGTTCTGCTTCGATACAGCTAAGCAGCCTTGCGCAGGTTGCTTAAAATTATCTGAAGACCTCTTCCCCACAAGTCCCTAAGTGGGGAATGAAGCCCGAAAATTTATTTAGGGTTACTGGAATTTCCTGCTTTTCTACCTTTGAGACTTTTACATGAAAAATACCTCAAGATTGTAATGGATTGCTCTGAATATACTGGGCTGTTGTGTAGCAATAATCGTGTATAATAGGAAGAAATGGTGAAAGAAGTTTGTGCAGCTTTCTTGCAAAACAAAACTTCTCTCCTCCTCCCTGCCTTTCATGAGGTGCAGTATGAATGAATGTGTTCAAAACCAAGGGCTTCTAGGCCTTTCTTCCCCTCTTCTTCTATTTGCATTGCAAATACATCCTGTTGAAAAACCATAGCTCAATTGCTGGGGAGATAAGTGTCAAGACCCATGATGTGAATTATGTAAACTGCTGTGAATTGTGGCAGAAATAATGCATAGTGCAGGGTCTTGCCTATGTCAACCTAATCCCGACTACTGCTTTGGCTTGTTGAGGTCCAGGCTGTTTTGCTTTCCCAAGACATTGTAATGTCATAGGTTGCTTGGGAGCTGTGATCTTAAGTTCAAACCTTAGCCACAGGGCAGGCTGGTCATAATACCATCTCTAAAATGGTTTGGTTGTGCTTTTGCATTTTGTCTTTGAGAAGTGTTTAGTATTCTGCTGAACTTTGAGTATTCAGTGTGCATGTGTATGTGTTTGAAGAGCTAGTCTTAAAAATAGTCTTGTTTCAATGCTAATTAATTTTCTAGAGCCATACTTCTGAACTAGGCTGAAGGCTGTATGCTAGAAATGAAGTGTACCCTCCCCTCGGGGACAGCTACCTGGAATGACCTGGCGTTTGCCACAGAGTGAGAATGTGCACACAGCCAGTTTCCTTGCAGCGGTTGCCATGCAAAACGTTCACACCTGGCTTACCTCAAGACAAATTACTTATCTCCCTGTAGCTAGAGTAAAACTATTGCATGCACTTAGCTTAGCAGCATGCTGGCTTCTGGCCAGGATGACCTGTCTGCGCGGCACAGGAGCATAGGTGCTGTAGCCTTGCTCTGCAGATTGGGGCTGATGCTGTTGGCAGGGCTGTAAGTTCCACCCTAAGGTGTCTTTTGCTTCAAGTTGCCTTAGCTGTGTTCAACACGAGTGTAGCACCAGGACACAAGAGGTAGGCTTCACGCTCTGTGTGCTGCTGTGTTTCTTTGAGTCCTTCCTTAGATTGCCAGGTAGCTCTGATGCTCCTGGGCTATGGGGTTTTAGCAGCTGCAGGCTAACGCTGTTGGTGAAAGTGGTGTGCTGCTGCTGACCCTGAATTCTTGGACCTATGAACCCACCATTCCCCAGTTGTGTAAATTCATCCAAAAACAGGAGGCTGGAAGTCTGTGTAAAAAGGAAAATGAAAAGAACCTATGGGTGGATTGGTATATTTCTCCTACTTGGAAGAAGGAATGCTGCTATTTGGTGAACGAGTTTACGAACTGGAGGAAAAGAAGAAAGCCACCTTAGCCTCCTCTTCTCCCTAGTGGTTGTGCAGTCTCCATCTATGTGCTGAGGCTTTCAAGACCAGTCTGGGTAACACCCTGAGCTGGCCCTGCTTTTAGCAGAAAGTTGGACTGTGGACCTCCTGGGATCCCTTGCAGTATGAATTTTCATCTTGTTTATGTTGCTGAGAATCTGATACCGCATGTCCATGTGCACATGTATGTTCCAGTTCTGGTAGTAACATCACCTCAGAGCATTGGAGCTACATGATATGTTGTCTTCCCTTGGCAAAGACTGAGTGAGATGAAAGTGGAAATAAGCCTTCATAAAATCTCCCCTTTCAGGTTTCCATAAATGAGAGCAGTGCATTTCAGCTCTAGGAAGAAATTAGTTCAGTGACAAACTGAACCTTATGGGTTTGGTTTTTTTCTGACATAAATGCAGATTAGCTTTAGAAGGGGAGAAGAAGGGGGCAAAGGTTATAGAGAGATCAAGAGCCAGAGATGAATCGTTGGGAGAGCTAGAGGAGGTGAATGGAAGCCTTATCTTTATGCAGGAAAGAAAAGCAGCGTTTCTATACATAGAAAGCTACTGCCTCTGAAGTGGGTAGAAAGAGTTTGTTCTTTTAAAAAGGGTAATCTGGAAACATGTCTCTCTTTAAATCTTGAGCTTGGGCCATACTCTATTCGAAATCTGTATCTTCACTATATAAAACGTTCTTATGATATATATGTATGTATATATTTAAATTTGGGCACCCGATTCATATGAGAAAAATCTTAGCATAGGTAAGTTATAAGTTGGTATTATCTTACCATAACTGGTTGTGAAAAATACCCAAGTCCCTGTACCTTAACCAGCTACCAAGAGTGCTGTTTTGCTTTCCCAAGACATTGTAATGTAATAGGTTGCTTGGGAGCTGTGATCTTAACTTCAAACCTTAGCCACAGGGCAGGCTGGTCATAATACCATCTCTAAAATGGTTTGGTTGTGCTTTTGCATTTTGTCTTTGAGAAGTGTTTAGTATTCTGCTGGACTTTTGAGTATTCAGTGTGCATGTATATATGTTTGAAGAGCTAGTCTTAAAAATAGTCTTGTTTCAATGCTAATTAATTTTCTAGAGCCATACTTCTGAACTAGGCTGAAGGCTGTATGCTAGAAATGAAGTGTACCCTCCCCTTGGGGACAGCTACCTGGAATGACCTGGCGTTTGCCACAGAGTGAGAATGTGCACACAGCCAGTTTCCTTGCAGCGGTTGCCATGCAAAACGTTCACACCTGGCTTACCTCAAGACAAATTACTTATCTCCCTGTAGCTAGAGTAAAACTATTGCATGCACTTAGCTTAGCAGCATGCTGGCTTCTGGCCAGGATGACCTGTCTGCGCGGCACAGGAGCATAGGTGCTGTAGCCTTGCTCTGCAGATTGGGGCTGATGCTGTTGGCAGGGCTGTAAGTTCCACCCTAAGGTGTCTTTTGCTTCAAGTTGCCTTAGCTGTGTTCAACACGAGTGTAGCACCAGGACACAAGAGGTAGGCTTCACGCTCTGTGTGCTGCTGTGTTTCTTTGAGTCCTTCCTTAGATTGCCAGGTAGCTCTGATGCTCCTGGGCTATGGGGTTTTAGCAGCTGCAGGCTAACGCTGTTGGTGAAAGTAGTGTGCTGCTGCTGACCCTGAATTCTTGGACCTATGAACCCACCATTCCCCAGTTGTGTAAATTCATCCAAATACAGGAGGCCGGAAGTCTGTGTAAAAAGGAAAATGAAAAGAACCTATGAGTGGATTGGTATATTTCTCCTACTTGGAAGAGCTAACGCTGTTGGTGAAAGTAGTGTGCTGCTGCTGACCCTGAATTCTTGGACCTATGAACCCACCATTCCCCAGTTGTGTAAATTCATCCAAATACAGGAGGCCGGAAGTCTGTGTAAAAAGGAAAATGAAAAGAACCTATGAGTGGATTGGTATATTTCTCCTACTTGGAAGAAGGAATGCTGCTATTTGGTGAACGAGTTTACGAACTGGAGGAAAAGAAGAAAGCCACCTTAGCCTCCTCTTCTCCCTAGTGGTTGTGCAGTCTCCATCTATGTGCTGAGGCTTTCAAGACCAGTCTGGGTAACACCCTGAGCTGGCCCTGCTTTTAGCAGAAAGTTGGACTGTGTACCTCCTGGGATCCCTTGCAGTATGAATTTTCATCTTGTTTATGTTGCTGAGAATCTGATACCGCATGTCCATGTGCACATGTATGTTCCAGTTCTGGTAGTAACATCACCTCAGAGCATTGGAGCTACAGGATATGTTGTCTTCCCTTGGCAAAGACTGAGTGAGATGAAAGTGGAAATAAGCCTTCATAAAATCTCCCCTTTCAGGTTTCCATAAATGAGAGCAGTGCATTTCAGCTCTAGGAAGAAATTAGTTCAGTGACAAACTGAACCTTATGGGTTTGGTTTTTTTCTGACATAAATGCAGATTAGCTTTAGAAGGGGAGAAGAAGGGGGCAAAGGTTATAGAGAGATCAAGAGCCAGAGATGAATCGTTGGGAGAGCTAGAGGAGGTGAATGGAAGCCTTATCTTTATGCAGGAAAGAAAAGCAGCGTTTCTATACATAGAAAGCTACTGCCTCTGAAGTGGGTAGAAAGAGTTTGTTCTTTTAAAAAGGATAATCTGGAAACACGTCTCTCTTTAAATCTTGAGCTTGGGCCATACTCTATTCAAAATCTGTATCTTCACTATATAAAAAGTTCTTATGATATATATGTATGTATATATTTAAATTTGGGCACCCGATTCATATGAGAAAAATCTTAGCATAGGTAAGTTATAAGTTGGTATTATCTTACCATAACTGGTTGTGAAAAATACCCAAGTCCCTGTACCTTAACCAGCTACCAAGAAAGCATATGGCTTTATGCTTTACTCAGAAGCTAATTCTGTCTTAGCAAGAGCTACGCTTTTCTTGCTAAATCCAATGTGGAAGTAGCATGCACTTTTGTGGCTTTCTGACACTTTTTGGGAACTGAGTTGAATTTAAAATGTATATTGTGCTGCAGTTTTTCCTGTGCTGATAACTGGGGGATGGAGAAGAGTTAGTGGAATTTGTGCTCTCCGGACTGGAGGGCTTGTAAGCAGTCTTGTCCAACTGCACCTTGAGCAAATCTGTAATTGTTGGGGCTTTGCACTGTGAGAACTGAATTGGTGGCTGTAAGAGTAGGGAACTTCTGTTGTTATTCTTCGGTTCTTCACTTTGTCTACTGGATTTGCAGTCTGCTTGCTCTAATTTTTCTTTTCGTTGCATTTCTGTGGTGGGGAAGAATAGCCCTGTTTGGATTTTGAAGAAGATTTTGTACTCTGATGACATCAGGTCAGTGTGTATGGTATTAGCAGAAAGAACCATGACTAATGTTGTGTCATGTGGGTCATTTTTCCTTCTTGCCCATTACAAGTAGAAAACTGTGCAATGTAGCATAATATCTGTTTTAATACACTGTATATTGCTCTGTACTTACTGTGGCAAGAAACCTTTTTGGAGACGTTTGTTCTGCTGTCTCTGATCAGCCCCAGCTCTGTTTTTCTGACCGCGTGGATGGGCATGTTTGTTGTCAGTACTCAGTGCTGACAAAGGCTGCTTGCTTTCCTCCCCCATGTCAGAGCTTAGAGATAGTAGCTCCTTGCGGTGGGCTGTAGCACGTATGTAAATGGCTCTTTGTCAGCCTGTTCGCTCTGTGTGACATCTCCCACGATAACCACCCCCACTTTGCACTTAGGGGGATGGTGACTCTGAAATGCAACACTTAAAATTTTTTTTTTCAATTAAGGGGAATGACTAGAAATTCAGAGGTAGATAAAACTGAGGCAGATCTAAGAAGAATATTTGCAGGCTGATTGTTCTAGCTTCAGCACTGGATGGTTTCTTTATCTGTATAGAGAGTTAACATCCTCTTTTCCCCTTCATTACATAGCAACAGGGTTAGGAAATAGAAGCTTTGAAATAATAGGAAAACAAGCCATGATATAAAGCCAGAGACTTTGTAGATGGACTAGAAGACAAAAATCTGTCGTATGTTGGATGTTGTACAAGGTGTATGTCAGTAGAAAGGAGAGAACACAGAATGGGCATTAGTTAAAAGCAGCAAAATGATCATCGTCCCTGTCCCCCACACAGTCTGAAGTAAATCCACTACCTCTGCTCTACTCTGGTCAAGAGTTTCAAAGGTGAAAGGTACTAACGTATGTTCATCCAAGATAGAGGTCCTTGAGGGAATGTGCCGTGCACTTCTGACTTGGCAGAAGGAGTGGGGAGCCACCTCCCAAGCTTGCACCAGTGGGGCATCTTCTCAACCCACTGAACTGATTGTGTCTGGCTCAAATGTAAGACACGAGATAGGGAAACTCCTAGCAGAGTAACCAAGGGGACAAAACAGAAACATTGAACATGAGAAGTAAACAAAGCTAAGACTGCCTAGGAACCTCAGGCTCCTCCAGCATGAGCGCTCGTACTGCGTCATTCATAATGGGAAAACCTGGCTCCCTGTTGCCACCTCACAGTGGCTTGTTGTCAGACTCCTGAAATGAGCTGCGCTGAGGTGCTGTGCCTCCCGGATTGCAGGGGCCCAAGAAAGCGAGGCTCCTGGTATGTGCAGTGGCTCCTCATGTGGAGCAGAATCCTTTGCCATATGCTGCAGCAGTTTAAATCGCTTCCTTGGAGAGGCTGTCCAGACAGCTGAACTCTTTCTTCTTTCATCACCTCTGTGGATCTGTGTCAGGAACACTAGGATTTTGTTACATCTTACACATTTTTCATTGGTATTAGGGAATATTGTTACATAAAATTTATTGGGAAACGTGCTGAACTTTTTACAACCTGTGTTGGGCTACTGGACATCAGTGCAGTTGTGTTTGATGTAGAAGATCTGAGTTTCCAAGCAGTGGTGTATTGTAGAGATCCAACAGGGCATAAGAACCTACACTGATAAGAGTAAAATTGATATGTGGATGTGTAGCCTTTCCAAATAGATTTAGAGGTATAAAGGATGTCATAGTGTGATGCCAGACAAGGATCTGATAATAAAAGATTTTCATGTAGGGACAATAGCTGTGGGTCTTCAATTAACATGCTCTTTGTTTGTAAGTGGGGTTGGATGATGATACAAGAAAGAGTTTTAGTAGTACAAAACCCAAGGTTTTTTCCTTTCTTTGGAAAAGAGGGTGATCTTGTGGTTAAGAGTTCCTTGTGCCTTGCCAAGAGCTTGCTGTGTGTCCATGTGCAATTTGCATGTGCTCAGATTTTTCAAGAGAGGCCTCAGATTTTCCAGCTTTGTTTTGGTATAATTTTCCAGTTTTTTTTTTTTTCCCCTCAAAACTGCTGCTTATTGGAAGCTTCACTTGGAATAGTGGATGCTTAGAAATTCTCAAATCCAGTGCCAGGGTGTTTCTGAAACAGCACTTGCGTTGAAGCACCCAAAATTTATAGCCGTCTTTGGAAATATAGGCCTTAATTTCTCTGTTTGCTCATCCCTACCACAGGGATCATATGTCCTTTCTTCATGAAGTGTTTGAAAGGCACTGTAGAAGTGTGCAGTGGCACTGTGTGTTACAGCAGCATGACAAAAATGCCTTGCATGTGTAGGACTTATATTTTCCTGGGGGTCTTTTCCTGAAAGTCACTAAAACAAGGGGGAACCCACCTATGGAAAAACTTTCCTGTCAGCTGGTAAATGAAGGAATAACACGGCCATGCTGCTGTTGGTGGGCTCCAGTTAAAGAAGGTGTTGCCATTTTGCAGGTCTCTCACTGGAGCGCTCAACCAACTCAATCGCCTCACGTGCTCGAATGTGTGAAAGGGAGGAGGAAGTCATGGCTTGTTTTGAGACGGCGTGTGTCATTGCCCAGGTGTACTTGCAGGAGCTTGAAAAGGTAAGAAGAAATGTGCTCAGGGTGTTAGCCGGTGGCCTGGGTGGAATTTCCAGGGTTTTGACAGCAAAAATGATGGGGAAGTGCCAAGTGATCATAGACAATAAGGAGTATGAGAACAAGTTGGAAGGAGTGAGGTGTCTCAGTATAAGCAGTTGCAAAACAGCAGTTTATCTGGTCTCTGTCACAGTTTCCTCTGACAATGAGGTCTGGAAACAAGTTTTGCCTGTGGTGAAGCACTGAATACTTCAGATATGCTCAGGTTATATCTCAAGTTTAGCTGTTACTAAAGAGGGACGACAAACTTTGCGTAGCAAATGCCAGCATGAAGGAACCCGAGACACTTTACATATCTGCCGTGTAAATGATACACAGTAGTGGATATTGAGATATCCCTAACGAGCTGACAGTAACCTTTTCGGGTCAGCCATAGCAGTTTAACTGCCAGTGCTTCACCTTCTCCAAGTGAAACTGGAGGAACCTAGATCATTAGTAGCAAGTAACTGCTTAGTCAGTGGTTGGCTAGGATGCTGAGTAAGATGAGTACTGAGCCTTCCACTGAGCTGTAATACATGCCACTGATTTGCTGGGCACGTGCTTAGTGGTCTCTGTCTCTGTAACTTTGCCTACCTGAGTTTAACAGGGCACACCATGCACGTCCATGCCCTTCCTTTGCCACGCATTGTGCTTGACACCAGCAGCACTGATGGCAAATGCATGTCACCTGTTCTGTAACTTAACGGCCTTTGACCTTCAGACCAGATACTTTTGCTCTTCTCGGCAGCAAAGGTGTATGTCTGTTCCAGGTTTTGGTTTTAATTGCATTAAAAGAAGAAAAAAATGAGCTTAGTGCATATATAAGAATTCGTTAAGAAAGCGAGCTAACAAGTTGTCTGCTCTGTTTCTTTGTAGGAAAAAGCTGAATGGCTTTTTTATTTAAAATTATGTACTGTCCTTTCCTTGTGGAAGGACGAGTTTCTGCCAGTACTGGGCACTGTAAATGATTTTACTGACAGTTTGCGTCTTCAAAGAAGGGAAAGAACTTCAACTGTAATTCTCATTCATCTTCTGGACACAGAGACAAGGATGCAGGGTTACTGATAGATGTACTAAAAGTCCATAGGCCTTCTCCAGTCCTGGATGTAAAACCCTGCTTTGGAGAGTCCACGCAGGGCAACTTTCAGCAATGAAAGCTGTTTGCTACCAGTAAGGAAGCGAAAGCAAGAAGGGTTTGATAGGAGAAACAGAGGAAAAGCTAAGATTCTTCCATCAGGACTCCTGATGGCTTAGTAACTCGTAACAAATATTTGTTACATTAAGCTAGCCGTATCTACTCAAACACTGCATTAATATTTCTGTGCAAGATGCTGGATCTGTGTGGTTGGAGTGGTACTCCAGAAGCCCTTGGTATTAATGTATAGCCTTCTACTTAGTTTATTAAAGGTTGCAAAGTAATAAGGGATGGTGTTTCAAAACTCATATTGCATGCAGAATATTTCATGGAAGTCACTGTATAGTTTATTTTAAAGTTGACTTTGAAAGGTTTTTGAATAGCTAATGAAGGTAACTTTTCAAGTAGTCTGAGGAGGAATCTGATAGCAGAAGCTAACACGTTATTGTTGGGGATGTCTCTGGCTCATGAGGAACTGGCTAGTTCAAATAGTTGTCTGTAATCCCAGGTATTTCCTTCCTCCCCTCACAGACCTTAAACAACACACATTCAAGGAGTATCAAGGGCAGCAACATGACTTACTCTGAGTTTGAACTTTCCTACTTCCTGGAAGCAGCTCTACAGAGTGCCTACGTGACTCATTTAAAGAAGGGGTAGGTGGATGCAGATGTTAATAAAAATAGATAATGTTGCACGTTTTGTCTCAGAAAGATGAAGGCTTATTTCTTTGTATGTGTTCTGTTGTGACTCTCTTGCTGCTGACTCATCTCAAGTCCCCTCGGTGTCCTTCCCTCCCTCCTATTTGTCTCTCTGTGTCTCTCTTAAGAGTCCTAAGCCTCGTTTTTCCAGACCCACAAGTAGGGTGGAGCAGAACAATTTTGTTGTCTTGACTCAGCTCTGTTCCCTGTGGAGACAAGGAGAGTTTGACGGTAAAGAGAGAGTGGAATTTACACTGCTGTGTGCTTTTAAAATGTTCAGCCACAGGGGGCCTGGTTTAGAGCTCAGTGAAGTCTTAAGGGTAGTTTCTTTCATTTATTTGTTTGTTTATTTAAGGTCTTAAATGTCCTGATCAATACCCCAAATCTGTGCGGGAGAATGCATGTGGGAACAGTGCTGCTCCAGGGTGTTTATTATGCCTCTGAAATACAGCTCCCAGTGAACCTTGGAAGGGCGAGAGGAGTTGGTATCTGGAAGCCTACAGTGAATTTCACCTGAGGAAAACCACCTCAAGAACAATAAAAAAAGACATTGTAAATGCCCACTTCTAAAGGCCATCGGTGAGGGCACACTGTTCCCTAAAACAGGCTGTGTCTTCAAAACATAATCAACTCCGTTCAGCTGATGGAGAGATTGCCATGTAGGGAGAGTGTCTCTTCACCATGTGTAAACAGTACTTGTAAGAATCCATCCTTCCCTAGTCCTGTTCTTGCACCATATCATCCCATTTGTTCTCAAGGAATTGGATACTGAATTTCTTACTGCTCTGTGTAATACTGGTCAAAGTTTTGTAAACTTTTTTAAGCAAACCATCTTCGAAAGTATTTCATTTTGGCTGTTCTTTTTACCTTCACGGCCAGTCAAAGATATTTTCTCTCATTTTCTTCACTCCTCCTTTTCCTGCTAAGTAAAATGGAGACGAAAGTGAAAAAAGAGGGGAGATAGAAAGGAAGAAAACTAGAAAAAAAAATCCCAGCAAAATTAAGTTTAAATTCTTCTGTAGAAATTTGATACCATTTTTTGACTGTTGGAGGAAGCATTGCTTCTTGTTTAGGGCTTTTTTGCTAGTTTTTTATCCCCCAAGAATGACTTTAAATGTAACTGTGAATAGCCTCTGTGTTCCCCATTCTTTCATTAAAAGCTTGCATGTACAGTGAAGCTGTACTCGTAAGCATACCCATGAGAGGTGCCTTCGGGTAAGCCTTGTTTAACCCAAAGGCTTACAAATACACAAAGCCCAAATGTTGTGAAATGACCCCTTTAGTCAGGTGAGTAAAAGTTTATGTGTAAAGAAAGCATGGACTTGTAAGTATAAGGTATAGTCTCAGTATCACCTTGGCAGTAGGGGACAGGCATGTGGTTTTCCCAGGTGAGTTAGTGGTTGACCAGTGTGTGCTTTCCTAGCCTTTTGCCATTCTCATGGTGAACAAAAAGCTCAGGTCTTGCCAGTAAGCTCATTAACTATGTAATAAAATAAAATCTCATTCAGAACATATGGCACTGATGTCCTCTAGGTACCTTTTGAATATCAAACTCACTCATGTTCATTTTATTCAGCAATGTTTTAAATTCAGTCTTCCTCAGTTCAATTATATCCAGTGGGTTGTTTTAGCTATTACTGTGGGCCCTGCTTACTCCCTTCCCACATTATTTTAATGACAGACTAAAAAAGAAACCAACCACTCAAAAAAACCAAACAAAAAACCCACAACCCACAAAAAAACCCTACAGGAAAACAATTTGGAATCAAAATACATGTGTGAATTAAGCAGTGCTTTGATTATAAGCTGAATTGCTGCAATAGCAGCAAAATGTTCTCTATAGCTGTCTCCTGATGAAAGAGCATCCCAGTCGGTGCAATGGAGCTCCCGTGGCTGGGACGGGAGCGGAGCCCCACGCGCTCCTCACCTCCTCCAGTGCAAGTGAGAAAAAACAGCCAGGGAAATGAAAGGTCCAGTGGGGGGGAAAGGAGCCCAGTGGGACTCCACAGCTTGTCTCTGCTGTCCCAGCTGGTATTAATGTGTGGTTTCTGCCACGAGAGGGCATAAGCGGCATTGGGATATATTAAAGAAAGAGGAGGGAAGTGGGAAGAAGCTTTTTAGGGTGCTTCATGTGTATAATAAATTTCTCCACCTGATACTGAACAGCTCAAAGACACGTTTTTGTTCTCCTTATTGCTTCCGGCGTGTTCAGGTAGGAAATAAGCCTTGGATGATGAATGCTCAAGCTGGCAGGGGGGTAGGTCCTATCAGGATGTCCTTTCCCAGCAGCACATGTGTACAAAAGAAATAGCGAGTGCTTTCTTCTTATCCCTCAGCTTTTCTGCCTGGCGAGACATGAGTGGTGGTGTCCTGCTGGCAGGAACAGGCATGTTTCTCTCAGAGCATGGTCAGGGATGCCCTTTCCTCTTGCAGCGTGCAGTGGAAAGAAGGCACCAGTACAAAACAAAGGTCCAGTTTCCGTTTCAGATGTTGAGCCACCAGCTGTAAGGACCAGCAAGTCTTGCAGCTGTGGAAGTCCCAGATGCTTTTAACAAGACGTTAACTTAAAAATACTGTGTTTCTGAAGACATGTTTCCTGCAGTTGTTTGCCCTGCTGCATCCCAAGAAAACTTTCTTTTATTCTTCCAGTGAGCAATGTTGGTAGAGTGCACTGGAGGGAAGAGGGGCCCAAGAAAGCTGGGTAATATTCAAGGATCACCTCCTTCAAGCTCAGGAGCGATGCATCCCAACAAAGAGGAAGTCAGGCAGAAACGCCAGGAGGCCTGCATGGACGAACAAGGAGCTCCTGGACAAACTCCAACACAAAAAGGAAGCCTACAGAGGGTGGAAGCAAGGACAGGTAGCCTGGGAGGAATACAGAGACATTGTCCGAGCAGCCAGGGATCAGGTTAGGAAAGCTAAAGCCCTGAGAGAATTGAATCTGGCCAGGGACATCAAGGGCAACAAGAAAAGATTCCATAGGTACGTTGGGGATAAAAGGAAGATGAGGGAAAACGTGGGCCCTCTCCGGAACGAAATAGGAGACCTGGTTACCCGGGACATGGAGAAGGTGGAGGTACTCAATGACTTTTTTGCCTCAATCTTCACCGGCAAGTGCTTGAGCCTCACCACCCAAGCC
>NW_008824421.1:1455992-1467753 GCF_000699105.1 Pygoscelis adeliae | reverse complement strand
TCAGGGGGATGGAACACCTCTCCTATGAAGAAAGGCTGAGAGAGTTGGGGTTGTTGAGCCTAGAGAAGAGAAGGCTTCAGGGAGACCTTATTGCAGCCTATCAGTACTTAAAGGGGACTTGTAAAAAGGCAGCAGCAAACTTTTTAGCAGGGCCTGTTGCGACAGGACAAGGGGGAAAGGCTTTCAACTAAAGGGGGGTAGATTGAGACTAGATAGAAGGAAGAAATTTTTTACGCTGAGAGTGATGAAACACTGGAAGAGGTTGCCCAGAGAGGTGGTGGATGCCCCATCCCTGGCAACATTCAAGGTCAGGCTGGACGGGGCTCTGAGCAACGTGATCTAGTTGAAGACGTCCCTGCCCACGGCAGGGGGGTTGGACTAGATGACCTTTAGAGGTCCCTTCCAACCCAAACTATTCTATGATTCTATGAATGTTGATGCTCTGGATGCAGAATATAGGCAGGCAGATGTTGTTGTACTATAGGAGGCAGCCAGTTGTCTTTCATGTTAGTATCTGCACTGGGTTTTGTTTTTTTTTTTCCTGATGTGGATGTGTGAAGATTAGGCTCATTTCTTAATACCTTTCCTTTCAGAGTACTGAACAGGTATTACTACTTTATAGTGTTATGGGGGCTTTGGTCAAGATGCTGTTAGTATTTTCTTAGGGCATACAGGCTTCACCTGTGTGAAGTAATGGTTATATGTATGCTGCTCTCTTAATGGTACTTGAAGTATGTGTGGAGTTTCACAGGCAAGGCAAAGTCAGAGCTTTCTAGAGAATGTGGTTGGTTTTGGAAGCTCTAGGTGGGACACTTTCGAAGAAAATGGATTTCTGAAAAATAAATATAAAGCACTTATTAGAAATCGGATTTTCTTATGATGCCTCAAGTTAGGAACTAAATTACTTTGGAAAACCCTGATGAAAATCCCTGATGAAGGTAAAGCTTACACAATTCTTTCTGTTCCCTTCTCCTGTCAGTTTTCTAGAATGCTCAGTTCCCATTTTGAAATTTTGTAGGCTTCTGTTGCAAGGGCACTTTGAAAGAATAACTTCATGTATGTGTTGTTTTACAGTAGAATCTAATGTACAAAGGCAGGTAGGACAGTCTCTGCCAGACTATTCATCTCTTCTGAGGAATTTATGTGGGCTTTCTTGTCATTTATTTCCCCTTCAGTCCTCACAGCTGGTAATTTGGGAGTAAGTCTTACTGCCTACTGGATGAATCTAGATAAGTGCTAAGCTTTTGTTTTGTTTTGTTTTTTTTTTTTTTTTGAGCGCCCCACTTCTGTTAGGCAGGCTGCCATTGGGAAACTCTAATGTGCTTTGTTGTAGTTATTTGTCTTGTCTTGTATCTTCATTCATAGGAATCTGAGGCTTACTTCTTCAGGTGTGTTTGGTGCCTATGCATGACCAGCTGTTTAAGGAGAGAGTATGAATTTTTAGAAACCTGGGCGAGATGCGAAGATGCAAAAGGAGCTGGGCAGAGGCAATAGTGTTGCTGCTGTTTGTGTGCTTCGAGTACTGCTTTCCCCTGGAGAGGTGGCTCTGTAAACTGCCATGTAGTCATCTCAAGATGGTCTCTTTCATCTGTTAGCGGCTGTTTTAACAGTTAATGAGTGAGGATAAGAACATGATCTTCTGGTGCCCATGTTGTTGCAGGACTGTCTTTGCAGACCTCTGTACCTGTGGTCCACTCTGGTTCATTATCAATACTTATCCCAGCAATTTGCATAGAAAACAGTGTATTTCTTTGTTTTCTTGTATCTTAAAATTTTGTGTAGTGTTAACCAAACAATAGGACATAAATGTGATATGACTGCTTTGATTCATGGACTGGTAGTTAATTATGCTGTATTAACAGGGTGCTTGTACAAACAAAACAGATTTTCATGCCAAGCTGGACCGACTAGACTCAAGGTGCTCTTTGTCACAGTTTGTGCCCATGATTTTCTGCGTTCCTCTTTATTAGATTAGCTATAATTGAATCCTGAAACGCATTTCATCACGTGTTTTTTTTAAATGCCTCTCTTGCCACTTTTGTGGCTAAAACCAAGGCAGTTTAATGACCATATGCTTTCCCCTTCCTGTTCTTCCTCATTTCTTTTTCTGGCATCTTAGCAGTGCAATAGGGGCCCATAGACTCTTCCGACTCATTTAATTTCCATGATCTGATGTTCACTTACGATGCCATGGCTTGAAGCAGCAGTACCTGGGATTTCCAGATAGTCTTCTATCCAAGTCCTTCAGAGGCTCAAGATTGCTTAGTTTCTGATCTAGACAAGATCAAATGGACTCTCCATGGATTGCCAGAGGCTTTATGTTTGCATCCTCATCCACTTACCTACATACGCATATTTCTGTTCAAATACATACTTTTCTTTTTGTTAGCTTCTTCAGGTCCTAATTAAAAAAAAAAATCTCTTCAAGTGCACGTTTAGTATATGAAGGACATCTATTAATGGAACAGTAAGTTCCTTATCGTTATGAGTAGAGCAATTCATATGCTTAAAATGAAATGTGTGCTCAGATGGCCTCCTGGCTTGGAACAGTAGAGTGGAAAGACAAACTCCGCTAGTGCAGTATGTTTGCAGACTGCTGGCAGGTGTGTTCTGTCTCCTGTCATGGCTCAATAATATTCAATAAACTTCAAAATATAAAAGCTGCCAAACCAAATCCTCAGTCCTGTAGAACTGGTATTGTTGTCAGGCGCTTTGCATGTTTCAGAGTTGAGAGCTCAGAGTGTGGAGCAGGTGCTGTCTGAGAGGCTCTGACCACACAAGCACCTGTCTGGGAAGTGGTGAGTGCTGGGTGCTCTTCCTGTGCTGCCCATTTTGCACTCCTACCTTCTGTTGAAGGTGTTCCTAGGCATTTGTCATGCGGTTCATGGTTTCAACCCTGACTGCTTGCAGATGGGGCAGCGATTTGCCATTTATTCTTTCATTCACTTCAGTGTGTCAATATTCCTTCCTTTTTCTCTCCACTTCCCCCCCCCAGAGCAGGGTGTTTCTGCCACGAAGCTTAACTTGGTTTATGGCCTTGTCTAAAAAGTGGAACTGAAATGGTGCTCTGGTTCTCTGGGAACAAAACTGTCTCTTTTTAGCACGTTCTCTAGGTTTTTCATCTCTTAAGTATGTGCCAAATGTGGAATTAATTGGCTTTGCAAGTGGTCACTAATCTTCTTTGTGATGCTACTTAATGGAATTCATTGACACTTTATTAAGACAAATACCATTATCCTAACAAGAAATCTAAACATACACACTTTTGAAAATGTTGAGGAACTGTTATACACCATAACTCTTTCGTCCAGCCTCTTAAGGAGCCCAAGGAAGCACAGGAAATTCCAGTAGTTTTCAGTAACTGCGGAGAGCAGTTGGGCCGGTGCATTTTGTTTAGATGGGGGAATTTATTAGACTTTTGACTGTCTGATAATAAATAGCATGTGAACAATTCTGTTGGATTTGGTGTGACTACTCGTGGGCATAACATCACCACGTGCTTTATTGCTATCCTCAGTTTAAGGTCCAGAACTGCACCTTTGTGGGTATATTCTTTCCTAGACCCACAGAAAAGCACCAGATGTCTTGGCCCTGTAATTGGAGACCTTGCTGAAGCATTAAAGTCCAACTTATAAAAACTTCCTTGAGCCTTTTTCCCTTGATAAATTCAAAGCACATCTTTTACTTAGGAGAAAGAGGAGGGAAAAAAAGACAGCATCTGACTTTCTCCACAGGGGCAAGTCTCCAGTGTTTTTGCACTTGCCTTTGTTACTTGTCTGTAGATCGCCCACAACTAGGTAATCTACAGATTGCCTCAAAGTTTAAAATTTTGAGATGAGTATTGATTGGAAGTAAGGCCACACGCATTTCAATTCTGTGACTTGGTGACCATAAGCTTTAGGGTAGCATTTTATGTAGCCCATATTCATGGTAAACATGATCACATTTTATCCCCCCCTTCACACACCTCCCCCACCCCCCAAAATTTTTTTTTTTTAATTTCTTCAAATGTTTACTATTGATTCTGGAGTGCATAAAGGTTTGAAGTGCATGAAAGTGAGCACAAGCGCAGTCTGTACTGCTTACCTTCAAAATTGAATCAAATTGACAGAAAAGGTTGTTATGGTGTATGGCTCTTTTTTAATGAAATCTAGGCTTCGTCAGCTTATTCCAGGAGACTTTTCTGTGCAGAAGTGGCAGTTAATGTATCAGTACAACTGCTTATCTGGTTGTCTTTATTTCAGTACAGTATTGCTCCTTTTCTGATAGCTTATATTTCTTTGGGTAGCTTCCACCCTGCAATGAAAGTGAGCTGAACCATTTTGTAGTTACTGTGGTGGTAGGGCCTTGTCCTTAGCCTTGAAGAGCTTATAGGCTGCAAGTGTGTTAACTAGTATGTCCAGTGTTTAATCTTTCCTCTCCGCATCTCTCTCAGTGCTCAGACACATGATTAAGATACCATTTGGCAGCTAGACTGCTTTAATTGCTCATGGTGTATGCGGAGTAATGTGGTTTTGTTTTTTTTTTTTTTCTTCCTAACCCTCTCTTATTGCAGGTTAAGCTGTGCTTGCAGACAGTTACTGCAACTTAGCTGCCTGATAATAAAC
Organism: Pygoscelis adeliae; assembly: GCF_000699105.1. Classification (NCBI taxonomy): domain Eukaryota; kingdom Metazoa; phylum Chordata; class Aves; order Sphenisciformes; family Spheniscidae; genus Pygoscelis; species Pygoscelis adeliae. The sequence continues at coordinate 1,463,146 of NW_008824421.1, read as the reverse complement.
TGTTTAAACCACTGTAATTTCATCATATGTCTGGACCATCAGACACAAGGCGTTTAAGCACCACCTAAAAGGAATCATCATTTAAAAGCATCACGTAAGCTCAGTATAATTCAAACAAGTACAATCTGTGTGTATGAAGAGGAGATGTGGATGCTTTTAAGAAGAAGCATCTGCTTTATAAATACGAGCTATGAGAGGCTTCCAAATGTCCCCTCTGTTCGTCAAATGTGAATGTGATCTTCTCCTAGGAAGCCATCTGGAGTAGGCATGCTACAGTCACTGCCTCACTTGGTGCCATTGTCCTATCTGTGCCTCAGAGTGACTTGTCTCGCTACTGCACACTCACTATTAGTGATGGTTTCGTGGTTTGTTTGAATGTCAAGTTTGTTGCCAAGCTTTGGCGCGTCATAAAAATATTTTGTCTCCAATGTGCTGGTTTTTTTGGTTTTTATGATTTTTTTTTTTTCTGCCTTCCCCATAGAAATATTGTGAAAGGAATGAGGAGTCTGCGAGAAATACTACGTACTGTGGAAACAAAAGCTACTCAGACCTTCAAAATGGTAAGGGGAATGAATGGGAGATGGGAAGGTGGGGTAATCTGCTATGCAGGAATTCTCTCTGTTTATTAACCAGTGCAGTATGACAAAAATGTATTTTTCCTCACTTGATTGATTGCTGCCCCCCCCCCCCCTTTTTTTTTTTTCTTTCTTTTGGAAGTGATGTCTTAAGTGATGCACTTAATTCAAAGACCTGCCCAACTGAAACATCCGAGTCTTCAGACCTGGGCATGTGGGTTACTTTTTGGGGGGTTTTCTCAGTGCATTTTCTAGCTCTGGTAGAAATAGGGATGTCTTTAGTTTGACAGTGCTGTCCTCAGGTGATAGTGTCTTGTTTTCTTTCTTGCTTTTCAGTGTGTGCATGCACACCTTTTTGCATTTGCATATAGAAGCATTAAGTACTTCTGACTCTTGCAACAAGCAGTGCTTTTTTAGACTCAGGTGCTTCAGTGTTGTTCTTGTAAAACTCCCTTCAATACAGTACAGAGTGATTTTAAATTTTTTTTTTAATTTTTTTTGTTGGTCTTCTGCATCCTGTTATCCTGAGTGTCTCTGGTAAAGAAATCATGGTGAAAGTTATTTATGTGCCTGTTTAACTTCTTAGACCTTTAACTGGTTCTTCCCTGTCTCCCCTTTAAGAGATCTTGTCCTGAAGTTACTTAGGAGGTGACAAGGTCAACAGCATGGAGAATAGCAGTCTTGAGAACATGAATGAAAACTTTGCAGCCTTAAAAGCATTGATGTTGCTACGACTAAACTTGTTTTGCACTTGGATCAGCTTTTTGTCTTGTGTAATTCCAGAGAAGTTCGGCAAGGGAGGTGGTCATGGGTTTGCATAGCATTTTGGAGGTGGAGAGTGTCAGGTTCCAGTGGATGGACTGACTGTGTGTCTAGTTTACATGCAAATGCAGAGCTAACATGAAAGTCTGAGCAGAAGGGGTATTCTGGGTGCTTTTTTGCCTGGGTTCCTCACATATGTATATTTTGGAACTTCTGTTCTGGAAATGAATCGTTGCCTTGGGATCATCTTATATGCCTAATTGAGAATACAGATGCATGTGGAAGTTTGTGCAGGGAATTAGAAGAGGCGACTTAAATAATTGTCACACTCAAATGGTTGCATCCTTTTCCAGATTGAGATCAGGGTTCAGGGGATTTTTCTTGCTTGCGTGTTTTATCATTTGCTGAAATGAGTCTAACCATCTGCTGTTCCTACACCGTGACAGAATGTGGCACTCAAATGTTCCTGTCCCTGTGCAACTGGGGAGAGCTGTACAACACCCTGGGGGATTTATCCCTAAGGGGAAATCTGAAGGTGTTCATCCAGTAGTTTTTCCTGGTATTTCCATTTTACAGGAAGCTGCATTTTCATTTTCTTACTTATTTATAAAGGACAGTCAAGAGGGCAAAGAGAGGAACGTGCTTAATTAAACAAGTTTTTCAAGCATGAAAATAAAACACATGATTTTTTTTAATTTTTTTTTTTCCTAATTTGTGGGATCACAGTGTTCTTCAAGCATAATGATGCTTTTTTTAGCCAAAGGCAGTAATAACATAAATCAGAGTCTTGGCCTGTTCTGGTTTGTTTGGTCTTATTCAAGAGTGAAGCTAATTTACACAGCTACTGTACTGTATATTAAAATCAAAGACACTGAAAGTATTTGGTGCTTGCCTTTTGAAAGGCTTATCACAAACTGTACTCCTACTTCTGTGTGAACCAGTAGAGATCTTTCTGTTGCTGGCATATTATTTCCCCCCCTCTAAGACTGTAGGAAAAAACATAGGAGCGTTGGCTCCTCAGGGTAAAACTTACTAAATAATTACACACTGAGATGATAAAATGATACTGGCTAATGTTGCAGGGCCCTAGGCCATTTTGCTCATGGTTACTTGCTATAAAAAGCATAGAAAAGCCTAGTTAGAAACAGAAGGCTTTCTGTAACTTGTCGGTAGGACTGCATGGAAGGTCTTGGGGTTTCCAGGGAGTTGTGTGTGACAATATTTCTCTGAGGCACTGTCATACATTCAGATCACTTTGCCATTTGCTAGGCACACCTATGAAACCTCCCTTTCTGGTGTTTAAGAAACAGTGCACGCTGCTGTGGTTGCATTTTAGACTAATTCAATGAATTCATGTGTGGTGAGGTGGATGAAAATAAAGAACCTTGCATCAAAAGAAACTATTTTTCTGAATCTGGTAACAGGAACTTTAACCTCAGTGTGATTTATTTGGTCCTATGGATGTCATACCTCGAGTGGAGTAATGCCTCAGTTTATCAATCATACCTATCCTGGTATTTAAAAGAAAATGACTCTTGGTGGCCTCGTAACACATCTCAAAGTGTAAATTGCATATAAAATACATATTGCAGTAGTCGGAGAAGTTCCAAAATAATACTTACAAGTATTAGGACAGAAGGGCTGAAGTTTCAGCCTGCCTCTGTTCTGTGCAGTATTTACTTTACAACTTAGAGTGCTGTGCTGCTTAGAATTCACAAAAGGTGCTACCTATTTTGATGTCTTTGTGCTTCTTTGCATGTTCCTCTACTTACAATGCAAAGAATTAGAGATTTTTTGGGTGGGGGACAAGGACAAATGCCAAAGATAGTTTTGCAAAGTCAAGTTAACTTGCCCCTTTTTGGGCCTAGTTTGCCAGCTACGTGTATAAACCGGAAAGCAAGTATTTAAGGATCCTTGGCCACTCAATAGTCAAAAAAAGTGCATGTGATGTTGCTGTCTCAATATAAAGTTCTCTTTTCTCTCTTCTCTCCTCCCTCCATTATTGCAACAAAAAGAGAGAAGCAGTACCGAGATGAAGCTATAAAAGGCTGCAGGAAGAGCGATATTAACAGATAAAGGGTTGGTCTTTTAAACCTAATACAAAAGTAGCCTCTGGGCTGAGACTTGCATACAAAATTCTGAGGCTGAGAACACAGTGGAGTGCCATCATACTCTAATATAGTAACTTTTGTGAGATTGTCTCAGCAGTCTGTGGCAATCGGTTGTCTTCATTCACCATAGCGTCCCTTGCTGTCCCTTTTTGATACTTTTTTCCTACAGCATTGCAGCAAGGCCATGTAAATGCAGAATGTGGGCCTTTTCAGAGGAGGGAAGAAACTGCCACTGCTGTAGACTTTTTAGCAGCTGTTTTAGCTACTCTAGCTTTCTGAAAAGTGGTACTGTCATGTTGTTGGTATAGCTCCTTCCCAAGGTGGAACATGGGGAGGGGTGAATCTTTTGTGTTGGAGAAGGCTTCACTGATGTGTCTTTTTCTGTACTGTTCACTGATCTCTAGACTGCAGCCAAACAGCTAGCCCAAGTACTTCTCCATTCCCTCAGTGAAGAGTGTTACTGGAGCCCTTTATCTGATCCACTTCCTGAGTTCATGAACAAGGAAGATCAGTCTTATGTTAGCAATCTTCTTTGTCGGAGGCCCGAGCTGTACACAGAAGAGAAGTAAGTGTTCCTTTTTATTTCAGGTTATTGGCAGGAGGAAGGAGAGTGTTTGAACACTCTTTGGTACTGCTAATTATGTCACTGATTCATGTAGTAGATTTGTGTGTTCTTGTTTTTAACTTCCCATCAAAAGGCCTGCTGGAAAAATAAAGTGTTAAACCTTGAGTGTTTGATTTTTTTTTTCCCCAGGAAGGAAGAAAATCCAACCATATAGCTGTCTTTGCTATGAAATGGAAATAATCTATTTATGGTTCAGTATAGCTCATCTAGGATATATTGCAGAGCTTTTAATTGTGAGAACCTGCAAAAGAAGGTATTGCCTAGCAAATTAATTATGCATGAGATGTTTCAAGTTACTGCTCCTCTTGTGAAATGAGAAGGATGCTGACAGGATAATTCTTGACCTTCCTCAGAAAAATGTGTTCTGTCTTTCAGTGCATACTGCCCTCAAGACAACGTAGAAGAGGCTCTTCTTCTCCTCTTAATCAGTGAATCCATGGTAAGCCAAAAATGAGTTTGTAATACTAATAGCACAAAGGAATACCTAGCATTTCCATGTCAAGTCTTCTGGTTGGTTTTGTTTACAGAATCTTCCCTAGATAAACAGAAGCAAGGATTCGGCTGTTGACCAGGAAATGCTATTTATTCCTTTGTTAGTGACACCACTTTTATTAAATGGAACATCAGTGAAGGGTTTTGGTAATTGTTAAGAAGAGGAAGTGACTGCATTCACCATAGCTGCGTGCAGGTTCTGACATTCAGATACGTTGTTAGTAGACTGATGTTTTCATTCAAAACATCATTGTGGATTTATGGATCAAGAAAGAGAGGAAGGGAATCTTGCCTAAAGCCGGGCATGATGGTGGTACCTGCTGTTTGGCATTTGCAGCATACAATATCCTGCTTACATTCCTTAGTCTGCAGGGATAATATTTTAGCTGTTTCAGTTCTGAGTGATCTTTGGCAGTTTCTGATGCTGATGATACAGGGAGTTTTGTCACATGCAGAAACATCCATAATGAACTACAATGAAATAATTAGATTTCATCTATCTATAACATCAGTTGCTTTAAAAAATCCCTTTAAGAGGAAGGGAAAAAGGTGGAGAAAAACAACTGCATGGAAAACTGCACGGTAACCTTTGATCATTTTCATGTTCTTAGACGCAAACATACAGAAAATGTGTAAGGAATATTTTCTGAAAATGTGTAAAGTTACTTTGCTTTAAATGCTGGGTGGTCACTTGTTTTCAGATCTCACTTTGAGCTACCTTGGAGCATGAATGACCCTCTTAGGAACTTTTAAACAGCTTTCAGACAAGTTGAAAAGAGATACTGTGGAAACTCTGTTTTGTTTTTTGCTTCCTTCAGTTTTTCTTTGTCTGGTTCTTGTGGCTCAAGTCCTTCCCTTTTCCTGCAAACTTCTTCAAAACATGGCAATTTAATATTGTTTGCTTTTAAAATTTGGGGCAAAATTGAAGAGGCGGAACCACCTCAAAATATTAAATTGACTTAAAAATCACGTATATCTGAGTTACTATACTTTGTTGTCTACAGTACACCTGCTTTGTGTTTTCAAGGGCTTTTCTGCAGTTAGAAGGGCTTTTTGTAACTGGAAGTGGAGACTCCAGGAGTGAGGGCTTGTAGAACACCACATGTACTTCCATTAAAATCAGAAAAACTCATGTCAGCATTGCTTGTCAGGGCTGATCCAAGCAGGAGGAGGATCAGGGGTCTGGAGCAGCAACAGGACTGGCTGCTCCAGCCTTTTCTGGGGCTGGGCTTGCAGTCAGAAAGGCCTTGTGGGACTTTGAACTCTATAATCTTGTTCTACTGAGGTGAATGAAAGTTATCCCTGTTTTATCCAATAGTGCGTAAAATGGTGAACTGGTCCTGTAACTAAGTTATAGATGAACCAGCGTGAAGATGCTATTCACAGGAACTGGACTGCTGTGCTGACTTCAAGGCTAAATAAAGAAGCTTGTGTTTGCTTAAGTGCTGTCTTCTATTTATAGGAACTTTCTGGAGGTAGATGCAAGGCATTTTGATGTGCTGCATATAAAGCACTTTAATAATCAAAGACCCTGTAGTAGAGCGCTGCAGGAACCATAACTGTCTTTCCCATTTTTGGGAAATGGAACAGCTGAGCTTTCCTCTTGCGTTAGCAATAGGCTTGCCATGAGTTTGTTGTTTTAATGAAAATACAGGACAAGTCTATAGAAATACAGCTGTGTATAGAAATACACTTAGGAACCACAGGAGTGTGCTTCCTAAGTGAAGGAACAGAGGGAGAAATCTGAATCTTACATATGCTTGCAATCCATAAATATTTTCCTGTAGTTTTACTGTTACGGTACTAAGAAGGGGAAATTTTGTTTAATTTATGACATGAGACATCTTTTACATGACAGCTTTGTTGTAGGCTAGTGAGTTTTCTCACGTACAGGTTTGTTGTCTGTTTGACATTTTTTGTTTTGCTTTTTAAAACTTGCTGAAGCTCATGGAAAATGAGTTAACAAGAAGCAAATTTCCAACTGAGGTCTCCCTAATGATATAGTGTTAACAACTGAATAAAATACATTTTCCTTCCTGGAGAGAGTGTCAGTGGCAAGCGATAACGATATGTTTCCGTAGGCCAGTAAGCAACATAGTTGGTGTTCCTGGATTTTGGCTGGATTAGGCATTCTTTCAGTATTTACAGTTACGAACTGCTTAAAATGAAACAGAAGTATACAATTCGGTTGGCTTGCTGGGAGCTCTCCAGCTTCTCTGACACTTTGATTGCTGTGTCAGAGCAAGACTCCCCAGAAAGGTACTTTTCCTGTCTGATTTTTAAAGAGACAAAAGAGGAACCATGCCATTGACTCTTTTGCAGGACCGTAAAGCCAAACAGCTGTTCCACATGCCTGTTCCTGACTTTTGCTACCCCAAAATGAGCTCAAGGGGGACAAAACTGGGGGGAGGAGGGACAGAAGAATTGTCAGCACGTGGAGGGGACACAGAGCAAAGATGTGGTGAAGAGGAGCATAAATCCTCAGAGAACCTCAAAGTAAATATGTGATAAACTTGATGAAAAGGAGACATGGTAGCTTTTTCAAGAAGTATACATCTGGAACACTCCCCCCCCCCCCCCCCCTCGCCA
>NW_008824421.1:1416449-1454866 GCF_000699105.1 Pygoscelis adeliae | reverse complement strand
CCCTTCCTGAGCCATACAGGGAGGGAGTAGGTCAGTGCTAGGTAGTTTGCTGCTGAAATTTGCTCTATTTTTCTGTTTGTCTTGCCTTCCTAAGGTGAAGCTAACATCTACTTCTGGGGAGTTGCGCAGATCCTGGTGAAGATGTTATGGGGGTTAAAAGAACTGTAAGGGGGAGGAAGGAAGAAAAGAAATCGCCTTTAAGGTGTTGCAAGCCATACCCTGCATTCCAGCACACCTCTGGCTCTTAGTGGTGCTGGGTTCTGGCTTGTGATGCTGCCCCAGCTTTTCTTCTTATCCCTTTACTTTGCATTGGAAGGGAGCCACTTTGCATGTCCTGATGGGATGAAATGAGAATATCTTCTAAAGGGGTAATTATGGGTTCCTTCAGTATTTCACTCACTCTGCCTCCGACCCTAAGTATGTAAAAGTTTTTCAGGTGGCCAAATAACATGGTAGCCCCTTTCATAGCTTTGAAGATGCCTCTGTGGGTATATTAACACTTACAGTGAAAGCTTGGGGCCTCTTTCCTCATGGCACTCTCCTGCATTGCCTCCTGTGTTCTTTCTGTCCCGTTGAAAATGGGAACCTATTTTCATAAGTTAAGGCATCTCAGTAAACAATGAAAAGCATCCCAGTTGTTGAGTTTGGCAAGGGCTCCTCCTCTGTGCCAGCTGTTATTCAGTCACGGTGGTTGGCTGTAGAGTTCTTATGAAGGAATCTAGTGAAACAAATCAGGCAGCCTGAAGATTACCACAGTCAGGGCTGTCTTTAGGGGGGTTTGTGGCCTCCTGGCTAGATTCTCATTCCTTATGCACAGCTCGAGTTATGGTATGGACGGGCTGTGTTTGTGAGAGGAGGAAAATACTCTCCTTCAGATCAAGGAGAAAGCCAGCTGGTGACAGCCTTTACAAGCTCAGGCTGTGGTAGAATGATGTGTTCCTATCACATGTTGGAAAAAATGGACTGGCCTATTTTTAAACCACTAGTCCTCTTTCTTACTGTATTTAATCCATGAAAACCAGTGGCACTGTGTTTGTGGGGGGAACCGGAGACATCTTGTGACTTGCTGCAGTGTGGTTTCTGTGCATCACACTACCAGTGGGAATGGCACTGGTTCTGCCATCAGGGACTCTAGTGCTTTGTGCTGCAGGGCATAGGCAAGGGAGGTTTGGCAGGTCTAACCCTTAGCCAAAGTTTTTTGTTTATTTTAATAACCATTCTCAGGAGTATTCTGAGTAGACTGCACAGCCCCTTAAAGTCAGCCAGAAGTTTCTCAGAGCCAGGAATGGAACACTTTCTATTACTTTTTGTGTTTACTTTTGAGGTTAAAAAAAAAAAAAAATTCTTTGTTTGCACTTAGAAACCTTGCCTTCTTGAAGCTGAGGTCCAACGTACAGTCTAAAATCCCTTTATTCAGCCCTTGGCAATGCTGGCTCTTACAAGTGGGGATTCTGACTGATGGTCCACCAAACATACCAGGTAACATGGATTTTTTTTTTTGGCTCTGTGTTCACTTCACTCATATTGAAAATGAAGCTCCTTGTATGCAAAACTAATAAATTCTGTGCCTGTGTAACAAAGATTAGAAATGTCATCCCCATCTTATCTCTGATTTGAATCCCTAAAGACAATTTGACCTCAGAGAGCCTGAGAGCACAGAACAGATGGTGAGGGGGGAAGTAAGATACTGGGACTTGTCCTGTTCTTTTTACTGGTGAGAGCAAACTCATAGCTGTGAGCATGCCTTTAACGGACTAGGGTTAAACCCATGTATTTTTAAGCACAGAAATAATTAAAACCTGTTAACTCTACAGTTCCTAGCTTTATAAAGTAATGCTGTCCAACAAATGGGTTGGCAAAGGAGAAGAATCCCTGTTGCTTTTGTAGGATTTTTTTCTGTTTTTGAATGACACCAAGCCCAGTGATAATGCAACAGCTGGATGACCATCATGAGTATTTTCTTGAGGGCTATCAGACTATGGAAGCTGAAAGAGACAACTGAGGACAGGATTGCCTGCTGTGGTTCCTGCCAAATCATGGCTGTGCACTTACAATAGCAAGCCTGACTGTCTCTTTAACTGGCCTGCAAGGCAAAGCTATGTGTTTGGGACCTGCAAAGGTGGATTGCAGGATGTTTCTAGTGGGAAATACACCAACTCTGTTAATTGCCTCTTGAATAAATAGTTCTAATGTGAGTTGCTGGAGACAGGATAGAGAGCTTTTTTCTTCTGCTTTGTAGTAGGAATTGTTGTTTCCGAACTTGCAAGGAGGATGCAAATTCTTGGAAGATAGCTTTCTAAATGCAGATTACCGATAGCAAATGTGTGACTTTGTTTATGGATACTGTCTTGGGTGACAAACTTCATTACTTTCTCCCTCTCTCTTCCTTTTGTGTAGGGTTGTTGGGCTGTTTTGGCTGGGGGGGGTATGTCTGTCTTGCTTTCAATGAGGTTTCCAGAATTAGTTCTGCTACAGTAGAAGACATTAAAATATACTTGGTGAGAGATACATCTATATGGTCATATTTGATAACCAATAATAATGGGATATTTTGCTGAGACATCTGAATAGGGCGCTAGTAGCTTGTGATCTGTTGCCTACCAGAAATGAGACAGATGCCACACAGTTCACAAGGCAGTAAGTTTTCATTTGCTGTGCTTCTGGTCTGAAATGGAGCAAGTTGTGGTATCTTTGTAAGAGTGGTTTGGGGAGTGGCTGGAGTATGGTATTTCCTCCCTGTTCCACCTGCTTCCCATTTTCACAGCAACTTTGCAGTCAATGCTGAATATTTTCTTTGTATACGTTAGTGAGGGGAACCTTCAGGTGCTATGTAGAGATCATCAATAACTTAGGTAAAAAGTCAGTAGCCTCTTCGATGTTAATGGGTCCTTGCCCTTGTGAAGAATTAATTCGTTTTGTTGGCAGTACAGGCAAAACAGCCAGAATGGCGATCCAAAGAACATGGGCTAAATATTTCCCAGCTCTCAGCAATAGAGGCATCAATTGCATGATTTCAAAGGCTTGTTGTCAATCTTGCACACATAGCATTTGTTTTTCTCTCTTAATGCTAGTATTGAATCACGTCAATTACATTATTACAGTACACTGTGTAAAACATGCTGCTGTTCTGTATAGATGAGTTGCAGTGGATCGGCAATTATGTCTATTATGAAAAGACACAAGTTGAACATTAGAATGCCCATGAATTAGGGGGCAGGCAGCAGGCACTCATTAAAGATTTAATTGCTTTCTTTTTCTTCTTTGAAAAAAAGCAGGGGGAGCCATCTTTCAAAGTGATCAATTAAAGGATACTTCATAGCTAATTGCTGTGAGAAGGGGCTGCTATGTGGAATATGCTCTATTGTAATTCATATGATTGCTTGACGTTTTATTAAGAAGCACATCTTTGTACTGTGGTAAAATTTAATTTTCTGCAGCGTAACTGCGTGCGTAATAACTGCTGAAGTAATGGCTGTTTGGATTTGCTGTGGCTCTTTTCCTTTCTACATGTAATAAACATGCCATAAGTAAGCTGTAATTATCAGGGTCATTGATGTACAGCAAACCCTCTGTGTATAGGTGGCTTATCTAGTTTTTAGGTAAGTATATTGTATATGTGAATAGGAAGGCACAAGCTGTCTGTAGCTCAGCAGGGTCATTAGTTGAATTGCACATCCCCAGAAAGGCAGATCTTCCCTGCTGTCAGAGCCAGCATGGGTCTGAAAGTCACATACTGTTGTACTGCTGCGGTTTGGAGCCGGACCTAACAGTCCTGCTGACCCCCAGCCAGTTCTGTGCCCGGTCAGGTTGAACACCTCAGTTGGGCATCAAGCATGATACAGACATGTCAGCATGGCTGAGCACTGGGTCGGCTTGGGGGTACCAGCCTGTGCTGGAGCCTTTTGGATGTGTGTGGGCTGCAGATGGGCTGTGTCCCTGGGCTGCAGAAAGGGAGGGCTGAAGGTGCTCGCTATCCTGTGTGCTGCTCGGTCTGGGCTGACTATAGGATGTGTCTTATCTCCCAAAATAGGATTGGTGTCAAGTCTGAGCCACCTGCATGCACAGCTAATTGTGTCTAATGCATCCCAAAATATGCAAATGCAATGCATCTCTGGGTTGCTCCATTACCTAGAAGTGCCTCAAATAAAGGGGCATTGACTATATTTTTACTCTGTATAATGCAAGTTACGCTAACTCCTAATTGTAAAACTCCTGTTCATAGCATTAGTGACCTTCTCCATCCCACACAACAGCCTTGAACAGAGGTTCTCTTCTTTTAATGGTGTGACTCACCATCTCTCTCCATCCTGCTTGTGTGCTGTGAGGCGTGTCTGTGTGACAATGGGAACAGCTTAAAGGGAAGAATCATGCTGGGGGTGTTGAAAATGTATTTGTAGCTATGTTTTACTGCTACTTATAGTGGAGGAGGAGGGAGTAATGCAGTAGGACAAACTGGGAATTGCTGCTTATGTTATTGATACACTGTTTGGACATCAGTGTTCTGCAAATAACCCTTTTTCCATTTGTGTTCAGGAAAATTAGTGGTCTGAAACAACAGAAACACAGGTATTGAAAAAGTGGTGTAAATGGCTTAGAATTTATGCATTCTCAAATGCAAAATGAAATCTCTCTCTCTCTGTACGTTTCAGTAAGTAAAATTCCCCATCCAACAGAACCGGTGTATGCTGTGTTGCAGTAACTCTACAACTGTTTTGCACCTGTACTTAACCAGTGACTGTCAGGATTTCTCACTGCCAAACTGAAGTTTACAAAAACATAAACAAAGGTAAAGAGAAAAGAATTGGTTAATGGTGATCTGGGTCACAGCACCCTTCCTTCTGTGAGAGGCAGGCCACAGAAACATGCCAATTCCCTGAGTGGGTTTCAAGAAATAGTGATTCACATTCCCTTCTCCGCCTTTCTGTATGTAACACTGCAGGAGGAAATGATACCTTGAGCCTTGGCATGATCATTTACATTATTGTGTTAGACACACTCCATGTTCTTGCTACTGTTCAGTCAGTTTGTTATGAGGTTTGCACCTTTTGGTTTTGTGTGGGGGTTTTTTTTTTATATCTGTGATAATGCAGGAACTTGATTTTTTTTTTTTTTTTGAGCAGCTGGAATTAGCAATTGGAAATAGGTTCAGTATTAAAAAAATTGTTGGAATAGAAGTGACAAATTTGCTCAGTAGCAACTTTTATGCATGCAAGTATAGAGAGTGATAGATTGCAGAGACCTTCTATGGCTTTGAGATTTGGAAGCTTGAATAAAATAAGCAGGTTTATGACCTTCTTGGAAAGAATATTAGTCATGCTTATGCATATGTTTTTAACTGCTGTCTGCTTAGGTAAAGTAAGATATGTACGATAAGTTCAGTATGACTGCAATTTTAGAACACTGCATCCTTGTAATATGTCTCGTATTCCTGCTTACTGCAGGATTTGGGCATGCTTCCCTACAGTACCAATATCTGTTAGCAGACATTAATGGGCACTCACCAGTTCTGATAAATTTTCTATCTGCTAATGCATCAACTTAAAAATCATAGCTTGGTACTAGATGGATACCCAAAAAAGCATCAGGCTATAGCTGACTCTAATGGGAGGTTGATGATGAGATTACAGAGCATGAGGGTGCTATCTCAGTAGCTATTTTCTACAAACAATTGTCATAACAGTGTAACTGGTGCAGAAAAAAATGTTAATGCTATTGTATATACGTAAGAGGATTCACTCGGCAGTAAGGATCATTCTGTATATGCTTTGTCTTTAGCTCTCTGAAGTAGCAATCTCAGAATCGTTCTGTATATCACTTTAACTCCTTTTTTCCTTTTAAAGTAGCAGTCTTGGGTTAAATCCAAACAGAGCTCAAACATCTATTTTTTTATTCTTATTTGTTTAGTTCTGCTAATAAAGATAGATGAGCTATGCTTCTGTACTCTGGTTGCAGGATTTTCTCTTTGAAGTTGGCTTCATTCTCATGCAACCTATTGTTCTGAACTATTTTTTTAAATCACAAATTATGTCTTTTGTATTAACATGAAAAATGCTCTTACTGCTACAAGAGTTGGTGTAAGTTTATTTGCGCAAACACTAGACTGAGTCTGACCTGTCAGTTTGCCTTTAACTGCAGCCACCATTTAGCTCTTGGTTGTGATCGTGTTAGTTGTCAGTAATTGTGTTTGCTGTCACGGCTGGAGGCTGTGATGAAGAGTGCTTGGAACTGGGGCATTACACAAATAATACCATGATGAAACAGCTGCAGCTTAATCATAATGAAATATGCGTGGGCTTTAAGGGCTGCGTATTCTGGAAATTTTTATTACACTTAATTCCCATGTTTAACCTTTTTAGCAAAAAAAAAAATTCACTGCAATTAGAAAGGAATAGATGTAAGATTATAGTAGTAAGTATTATAAAATAAATCTCATAACCTCCCTGCTTCAGGGAGGGAACATTTTGTTTGTCTTTGCCCCAGGTGAAGCTGCTGGTAATCTTCTAATTTTTCTGATCTTTTAGATGTCTAGACCTGAATGTCTGATGTTGCACCCCTTTCAGCTGAGGAGCCCAGGGCAGTGTATCTGTGTTATCAGTCAGTGCTAGTGCTCAATGGCATCCAGCACTGCCTCTTTCAGAGGTTAGGCAGTCTGGCAGAAGTCCTCTGCGTTCGGAAATCAGAGGGACTTTTGTGTTTACTCTGGGATTGAAATCTCCCTCTTCGTGCTCAGAAAACAGAGAGGCTGGGATCTTGAGCTAAATCTGAGTCTATGGCATATGGTATTTTAGGACATCCTCGCAAATTGCTAGACTGATCATTTTCTGTCAAAAGTAATGTTTCTTTTTGATCTAGGCTATGCAACGCACTGATAGATTATGCAAAATTAACACTTATAAGATTTTTTTTTTCTTATAAGTTTGGTATTGCATTGCCCAGACCTCTAATTGCATTAAATTGATGACGGGCAAATCTGATTACTAAGGCAATCTGCTCAAATTAAAAAATAAAAAGTGAATAGCAGAGAAGAAGAACAAAAACACATGTTATTGGGAAGAAATCAAGTGCAGACACAGAAAATAAAATATCAACCATGGAGGCAGTTATCACAGTTGCAAGCAATTGAAGTAATAAGGAATGTGGTTTAAGGATGGCCTTGAATTTCTAGTTATTGAGGAGATGGGATCTGGTAGTTCTGTTTCCTAATGCTTTAATTCTGTGAAACAAATCCAGATGAGGTATTCCTAGCAGTTCCTTTCTGTACATACAGCTATGTTCTTGAGTTTGCTTCATGTGGATAAAAAGTAACTCTATGGAAACACTTTCCTTATGTTGGGATGAGTTTTAAAAAAAAAAAAAAATCTCGAGATGGTTTTAAAGAAAATGCCACGGATGATGGGTGGAACTTCCTATGGAAGAAGATCTCTCTTGCTCGATTGTGGTCTGATGCTCCATTTGTGTCTGTGCCCAGGCAAACCGGGACGCAGTGATCAGCCGAGCCCCAGACCAGCAGGATGACCGAGCTGTCAGCCTCCGGGATGCTTCTGCAGTCTACGACCTCCTCAGTATCACGCTGGGCAGAAGAGGGCAGTATGTCATGCTTTCTGAGGTACCTCCTCCTGGCTTCTGCTGAAACTTCCACTTGAAACGTGCAAGCAAAGCCTGTCTTTGCAGTAACTTGTCGGGGAGGGTGAAAATGAAGCACACTAGTTGGCAATTAGTAGAAACAGCTACAGACCTATGGCAGCACAGGCCAAAAATGTACACAGAACTGTTTGAGACATTAAAATAATGTATATAAATTTATATAAAATAATTTATACTTGAACAAAGTGGTTGTTATTTGAAGTGGTGGTGTGTGCTAGCAAGCCCCATTAACTGAGAAGAGGAAAATGATGTCATAAAATCACTTGGGCCAGTCATTGTTTCCCCTGATTTGATTACTGAGCCAAGCAACAGTCTTGACAAAAGATACAAAAAAAAAAAAAAAAAAGCTGACATTTCTCCCAACATTTATTTCTCAGTGCTTGGAGAGAGCCATGAAGTTTGCATTTGATGAATTTCACCTCTGGTACCAGCTTGCCCTGTCCATGGTGGCTTGTGGAAAGGTAAGGTTCGAACTAAAGGACTTAAAGGGCATGTTTTCCTCTGTGCACATTACTAGTTTGAATGTGCACAGTCATGTATTTTGTGGGGGTAGGTGCCATCAGACAGCTACATAGGACAGTGCTCTCCTTTTAGACTCCGATTGCACTTTGTGATCAGGTATGTGCATTTGGTATTGAGTACTGTTTTTTCCACATAGTGTTTGCTTCTCACTATCGAGGAGAAAACAGATTTTTGTGCACAGCTGTGGACTGAAAAGCATTATACAGCTGTCTATTCTCTGCAGGTTCAACATAAATGTGCTTAGCATAAGAAAGATAGTGATATCTAAAACTGTCATCAACTCACTCTATGTCTGGGCAGTCGACTTAACCTCTCTTTAAGCTGTGGTTTCTCCATCTGATCAAGGAAATGTTAATGCTTTTTCATAGAAAGCTTGCGAGGATTAATATTTTTGAAGTGCTTGGTGCAAAAGATACTGTAGAAAAAGAAATGATGTGTGAATGTTTGCATGGGCACGTGTTTTAGCATAACTTCTTTTTTAATTAGTATACTATTTGTCAAAGTTATCAGTCAATCACTGAGATGACTGAAGTCTGGTTGTAAAAGGTAGGCAGAGGCAACATGAGCTTTTCTTTATTAGTCTTAAAAGAGTAGTCTTCCTGCAGGAAATGAGGATGGTACAAAATTTAGCCTGTTCATTCTGGGGGTCCCCACCTACACTTTTAGGAGGTGTGAGCAAATTAACGCTGTGTGGTGGTAGACCACTTAACATGGTCCTATATTCCATGCCCATGGAGAGTAGGGGAATCCACGTGGAACTGGGCGGAGACCACCAACCAGCAGTCATCTACCAAATGATAATTTACTACTGGTCCTTTATGGCTATAAGCTGAATTGGAAACAGTGGCTTTGGGGTGGAGATTGGAGATTAATATAGAGTGACATGCTTTTGCAAAGAAGCTATCTTGTGATGTATAAGTGGCAGCAAAGCTTGGAAGGTGTCTGAAGGATTCCTTCACTTCTGTGAGCATAGGCAAAGCCTTATCTTGGAAGACTGTCTGTTGTTATGCATTATTCTTCAAGAAAGTGGCAGAACACCAAGAGAAAGTCTAATAAAGAGCATCAAGGATGGCTAAGGGTATAGTAAGCAGGACTGTGGAAGGACTGAAAGAATTGAATTTTTTTACCTTAAAGGGGAGAAAAAGACTGAGAGAAACAAGTCTTTAAGAGCTCTTAGAAGAAGGGGTTAATCTTGTCTATGATGGGTAGGACAAGATGTGATGGCTTCCAGTTGCAGCAACACAAGTTCATGTTTCCTATTAAGAGGCAAAAACATAAGGATAATGGTACATTGGAGAAAGATTGTCTGTGGAGGTTTTGTGGAGCCTGCATCACTGGGGATCTGTGGAATACCTTAGGCAAATATTGGTCAGCAGTGACCCCACTGTGAGGCACCAGGGGTGTGCTTGGTGGGACCTTGCAAACTCTGATTCTGTTCTGGGACTTCACAGTTACCTCGTACATTGGCTAGATCTGTTATAATCAAAAGGAGACATCAAAGTTTTGACAAAGCATATTAGATCAGTGGGGAGCTGAAGGGAGATGTTTAGTGAGAGAGAGCCTCACAGATTCCTATAGGACTTCAGTACAAGCATTTCAAAATCCAATTCCAAGTATGAAAATGATGGCTAGACTCAATCACGTATAAGGCAACCCGAAGCTACTGGTGGAATACTTGAACAATGAGCTTGGTGCTATGGTGCTAATACCTTGCACTGGCCTATGTCAGGTGTGGGGCTTACAAGTCAGGTCCAGCTCCCCTTGGCATTCAGCTGGAGTTAGCACGTTGCTGCCCTCTGTGCCTTTGCAAATCCTCTGGATACCTGATCTGATGCTGAGGACAACAATGACTAGATAGGCTATGATGCAAAGGCGCAGTACCTTCCCCTAAACACTCACAGGACTTGTCGGGGAGCTTTATTGGCTTTACAGGTTGTGTAACCTGTTTCTCAACAGCAGACAAGGCTATAGCTCTAGTAATCTGCTGGAGAGCAAATCTAGATTTTAACTGCTGATGGTTGAGAGACTGAGTGTATCCAGAGAGTAATTGTGGTTCAATCTTAGGTTAGTATGGAGGAGAGAAGTGGCACCTGATCTTTAGCTTCTAATAATTTGCATGAGAACTCTGTCCTTCTCCTTACATGTTTGCATACCTCTTCAGCTTCCCTAGAAGTTACTGAATATTGGTACTTCAGAGAAAAAAAGAGCAACACAAGTATCTGTATCTCTATAACTGTCCTATCTGTTCAGATTTTCAAGTATGTCATGTCTTTTTGCCTGTACTTTAAATATTTACAGGGTAAAATGGCCTGATCTTGCCTACTCATGTAAAATCTCTAAATCTTCTGAGCCCTGTATGGGGCAGAGGGAATTCCCTTACCCAACGATCCCATCTGTGCAGTATTTCACTTCTAATCCCAAGGTATTCCCTCAGGATTCCTGTCGTATACTCTGCAATGCGTCATCTTGCTAATGGGAGATGTGGCATACATTTTTATACTGCTTCACAGCTTGATAGCAGGACAGAGTTCATTTAAAAGTAAATGCCTCCAGTGTAGCGGAAAGAATTGATGAGAAAACAGTGTGGTCTGTCTAGACTGCAGAATGCAGAGTCCACTTGAGCTTTTGTAGGTAAAAGATCTGTTTTCACCTGTCTCAGTCACAGCCAATTCCTGATCTCATTTCTTGGTAATGAAATCTCACATCCTGCAGCGTTACTTGTTCTGCAGTACAGCAAATCATGCTCATAAATCCTGGGTACAACAGGAACAGTTTTATCAACCTGTAAATGCTGGAAACTTTGGTCTCTCTTTTTTAAACATGTCTTTAGGATTTGCAAACTCTGACCTTCTTAAGTGCTGTAAAATCCTATCTTGCCCTCTGTTCTACACTGCATTTGACTAGTGTTACTTTTATTTTGTATATTCATCATCTTCAGGTTAAGTCAATCGAGTTGAACTTCAAACTATTTTCTTCCTCTGCCAGCCAAAAAATTACCAAATGGTGACTGTCATTTTTCACAAGTGATCAGCCTGAGCGTCAAGCCAGCTACCTAGGCTCATTACTGTTATGTATGCTTGAGTTTACACATTATGTTAAAAAGCATGTGTCTTAACAAAAATAGGCACATCACTTCAGTAAGTTCTTACAGAGCAAGCAAGACCTTAGGACTTCATAAAACAGTGAATGAAAAAGCTCAGAGAAGCATAACCTTCCTGTCTGTCTTCTATCCACTTAAGCAGTAGAAATAATGAAGTAACAGCAATTTCACTTTCCTGTGCTTCTCAACAACTTGCATAATGAGAAAGATGGTGTGGTATGGTTGTTTTTTAACCTATTCTTGGGGATGCATGTGTACTGAGCATGTATATCTTCTGAACAAAAGGAGCAGGCTTATTTAAATGATTGAAATCCACCATGAAATTGGAAAGACTTTGGTAGGCAATTTTAGACTAAATGCTGTGAAAGCCTAGACAATGGCAAAGACATGCCTGCTGTAGAAAGAGAATAGTGAGACATGTCCTATGTCACCAAGTGCAGTTCTGGATAGGCAAGAGAGAGGTTTGAAGCCGGTCTAATGCAGCACCCCTGCTCTTCTGAACTGGTGCTGGAAAACTGAATGCTGAACTTTTCACAGCTGCTTCAAATTGCTTCTGCTTGTAATAACCTTCACGATGTGGTAATATGACAGCCAGAGGCTGAGTGGGCATACCAGCTCCCTGGCTCTGCTGCCATGCATAGACAGGCTGGAGTCTGAGTGGCGAGTGGTATGATAGCCGGATGCCACCTGGCAGAGTCCTCAGGCAAGGAGATGAGCCACTGTCCTGCTGCCAGAGTAAAGTGAGTGCAGCGGGTTGCATCTGCTTGTCTCAAAAAAGTAAAGTGACCTATATTCAGCAGAATGGGGGAAGGAAGGAACAAACTCGTATTTACAGAGTAGAGAAGACTTTGTAGTCTTCACAGTAGTGAAGACAGAGTGAGCTGTTTGGGGCAGACTTGTTCTCTGCTGCTGCTTTTCAGCTAAACAGTTTCCACTGGAAGTCGTGGAGATTACCAGCACACAGCACCCCTGCAGACTAGAGTAGCTCTACTGACGTATCTGATGGTGGAGGCAAAATTGTCATAGTGTCTAGATGATGTATTACAAGCACAAGGGATATGAAATAGGGTCCCTGTGCACTTGCAAGCATTTCCCTGGCTTCGGACCAGTTGGATCAGTTACATGTTTCCTTGTTCAGATTTCTATCCCCTTCCACACCTAACAGCCTCACGCGGGACCCAGCCTCGGTGTCGCAAAGTGTCGCTGGAGCTCTTTGGGAGTAGAGACTCAGAAGTGCATCGTGGGATTGGGCTCTAGCTTAACTTGACAGTACTTCAGAAAGTCTTCTAGCCCTGCATTGTGAGTGTTTTTCTTACCTGTCATACTGCTTAAGGGAAGGATAAACTGATAAAATATGTGCCTTGAACAACGTGAGGCAACACTGATGCCTCTCTTCTACCTACCAACCAAGGAGACAAGATTTGTATTTAGTGACAATGATGTGCCATTTTCCTGAGGGTAGCGAGGGAGGATTCTTCAGGGATACCTGTGAAATTATTCTGTGAACACTGAGTCTACTTAGTCTAAAAGTGCTGGGTACCCTAATTGAGCCATTCAACTCGCAGCAGTCTTACACTGATCTCTCATGTCCAGTGGATGTTTATTATCATTATTACTGTATGCAGTGCATAAAACCATTTTCATGCTCATATTTAGTGTTTCTGCCCTAAAAAAACCCACAACACCACTTGGTTAGTGAATTAACAGCTTTAGGATATGTGTTTCTTGAGAGAAGGGATGGGGAGCGATACAGTCTCAGGCCAGCTGAGGGAAGTCTGGAGCGTCTGCTAGGAGAGGATAATCTGCTCTGACCCCTCACCCTTTATACTCATTTAGGGGATGAAGTGCAGCAAAATGTGCATGCAGGAAGAGCTCAGGAGCAATTGAAGGGGCTGTGGAGAAGAGCCTCTGTGAGAGCCCAGTGAAGCTGGAAGCAGTTACCTGGAGGCAGGGGCTATGCTCCGCAGGCCTTCTGCTGGGATTGCTGATGCTCATTCTGTGTTCTTGGGGTGCCTGGCACACAGCTGTCCACCCCCTCTCATCCAGCGTTAACAGAACACCATCAGCCCAGCGCTTGCCTTTAGGACAGCAATTGCATGACTTTAGAAACAACTGCATCATTGCTGATCATCTCCAGCCCCTGCTAGCCTGTACTGAGGACACCATAGGGACAATGGTCGACATTACCATATAGCTAAAATAGGCTGGCAGTAGGGGGGATTTAAGCTCCAAGCATGGCACCTTGCAAAACTAGGCAGATAAAGCTGCTTTTAACTACACAAAATGCTCCTCTCTGCTCTTATCCCTTATGTTTGTTCATCTTTAAGGCAAAGAGGAAGAAAGAGTCATGCTTGTCTACCTGAATGGTTTTCTTAATAATGTAATGCTTCAGGAGGTATGTGGTGTTATACAAAGCAAAATAATCACATCCTTCTTGGCATCTGTCATTCAGCTGTTTTTCTGGGGGAGTAGGCTCCAGCTCTTCCCAGAGCCAATCTTGCAGTGTCACTGTGCTCCCCTTGGCTGTTCAGCAGTTGGAGATACTGCAGCCCTGCCCAGGGCTTGTGCTGGCAGCATTCTTAGGGTTCTGAAACCAGTCTTATGCAGACATGAACTTTGATTTCTGGATCCCTTTGCAAGTAGCTGATACATACTGGTCATAGCCAAATAGTGACAAGCTAATGTCTGAGCTGCTCATATCTGTGTTGCACCCAAAATAAGGAATACTTCCCCTTATTTAAACAGTGCAGCAAAAGCAGATGTCTCTAACAGTTTCAAGGAGCCTCAAGTTTGACTCAGCCATGCCTGTACTGCCATCATACAGGTTTCCAGAAGGTTAGAAGGAAAGTTATAAATATATTTGATACATAATTCTGCAGCAACAGCAGACGAATTTTATGATTTAGGCTGTTCCTTCTGCTGGTTTCCTTGCAAAAGCTTAGGCTGGTTGCTAGGCAACAGGCACTAAAAAAAAGTACATTTCTCTTTGCATTGCAGGCAGGAACCTTGGGAGCAGCAGAGGCCTCGGATGGCTCCTTAAATAGCATTGCTGGGGAATGAAAGTTAAAATATTGAACATTCATTGGTTAAAGATCCTGTTACAAAGGTCAGCTATGTAGGGGATATTCAATAGTTTGGTTTCCTTTGGTGCAAAAGAAAGATTAGAAGGGGGTGTGCCCGTGTGCTGTAGATAGTACAAAAATGGAAATTTCCAAAGATGCCTGACTGTTGAGCAGAATACCTCAGTGGGCTATATAATTGCCTTCAGGCTTAACTCTCTCTTCTTGACAGAAAGTGTGAAGTGGGGTGTTTGTCACATTAGCGAGGACAAATTTATGCTTATAGAGCTTAGAATTTAAGAGGTACTTTTAAAAGTGAATATTTGAAGCTACGTAACTCCAGTGCTCTAATTTGCTAAACACAGGGTAAAGAACAGGGGGAAAATCAGTCCCCGTGTTGAGAGAAGTAAGTGTCTTAGGGGAATAATGTTCATGCTGAGGGATTTGCAGAAATCTAGAAATTCAGTGGAAAGCTAACACCAAAACAACTAATTCCAGAGTTCTCAATTGCTGGCTCATTCTGTCATCTTCCTGTGTTGGTTCAAGGTCATTTATATCTAGATGGCTGTGAATCCCAGGATACAGGGAATACTAATTCTTGCATAATGATGAAAGATTTCCCCCTTTCCCCACAATCCCTTTGAGATAGTGCAGTTTTTAAAATCAGATAGGATGATGCTAGAAATAAAGCAGTACTAGTTGTGGAGATTCATCTGTGTACTAAACTGCCAGGTGAATTGGGAATGAGGCTGTCTACCAAAATCACCACCTTGAGGAACATTTTTCCCTCTGGCTGAAAAGTATTGCCAAAGAAGCAAAAAAGTAGAAAGGTTTTTGGAACCTTTGGAAGAGAAGAGCAACTGTTTATGGTGTGTCAAGTCTGCCTGGCATGATTTACCGTCTGGAAATTCTTCTTCCTTTTACTTAAATTTATGGTTTCTTTATCTTCTAAATATGAAACGAATCTCTGATGTCCTTCTTTTGTTGCTTTGGTATGGTGGGAGAGAAGAAGAGGGGAAAGAATGAAAATTGTGTTGGCGTGAGCTAGGAAAACCAGCATTTGGGCAGCATCTATGCGTTTACCATAATTGGTGGCAAGATCTCTTAAGCCTTTTGGAAAAGTAAGAAAGAGAAGTAACTGTAGACTGTTCTTCATTCTGTACCGCTCATGTGCAAGCATCTTTGCGGAGTATGCTTGTGTGCTTCGTTATATAATTAGTAAATGAGGAATGGGTGGTGTGTTTTGTATTTGGACAGAAGTTCTTCTTTTACATTTTAGTCCCTTATAGGATTCAGAACAATGACTACTGTAATTACTTAGGGGGAGGTGTCCTCTCCATCCTTCTCCTTCCCCATAGCTTCCTTGTGATTTCTCCCTGCAGATTGAGAATTGCCCCCCCCCATATTGGATGTGGTACATAGAGCTCTTTCAGAAGTCTGTATCGAAAGCAGCCATTTATTCAAATTGAAAGCCAGTATTGATTGCTACTTCCCAGAAACTGCCTTTCCTAATTTTCTTTTCATAAATTATTGTGGAGCATGTTTGTGATCTCTGCAGAAGGAAAATATCGTATGCAGGTAGATTAGGTGAGGAAAAAATTGACAGGGAAAACCAGTTTCCTATAGATACTGGACTTAAATATGGAACAGTAGTGCCATGTCCTTTCCTGTCTCCATTGCAAAAGCACAAAGTTTTTGGTATGTGAAGGATGAAGATGCCCAACTCAGGTAATTGAAGTTCTTGAGTCCCTTACACAGTTTACTTTTTTTTTTAATGGCTGAACACTCCCATTAAAGCAGTGTTTTCACTCCATAACCTGATTTGAGCTCTGTGCTTTGTTGGTCATAACAAAGGGAGGATGGTCCTGAACATCCTTAAACCTGATGAGCATCCCAAGGCTGAGAAACTCCTACGTTAGACCTCCCATAAACAAAGTTGAAACCCCCATGAGGCAGCTGTTGGCAAGCTTGCCATTTCTTTAAAACCATGTCTGTTTAATGGGTTTGTGTGTGTTTGGGGGGGACTTAAAAGCCTTTTTTCCCAGAGAGAAGCCAAATGAGACCCAGAGGCAGATCCTTAGTTTTCTGAAATCCTTGGGAACTGGTTCCAGTGCAGTCGTTATAATCCAGCAATTGGCAAGCTAAACAGGAAGAACTTAAACCCTGGCTTGAATTTTGATGTGAGCCCCTCTGAAGCTCAGAATTATGAGTAGGAAGCATACACTCACTTGGAGTTCAAGCTCTGCTCTTCTCAAAACATGCTTCACCAATAAATCTAATTATTATTGCCTTGCAGTGAATCTCACAAACAATGTGCTTGGCTGCCTGGTCCACCCACGCTAAGTGAAAGAATATGTACGTTTTAATTATCAGATTATTTCAATGTTACACAAACACTGTTTCATATTAAATTTTTTTACAAACCAGTGACATCTGTATTCAATACTGAGTGGATGATATTTGTTCCCTGCCCATTAATGTCTGTAATTAATATCTTTAAGACACCTTGATGTCAGATGTCACGCCAGTCTCCCCTAAGTAAGGTCACTGTGGGAGTGGGATATTCTTTCTACTGTCATTCCTTGGCTAATATTTTCATCATCTATATATAATTTCTGCTGAGTAAAGTTTTCAAGGTGAAATTATATAGAACTCTTGAATTTTTAAAATGCAGCTGGGGAGAAAGGCTTCATGCCACACTGTTTCTAAAACCACTTCTGCTCCATATGTTTAATTGCAAGTTTTATAAACTTCTTTAAAGTGACATAACTTTGTAAATGTTTTAGAAGCAGTGTGGAAACTGTGGCTCTAGCTCTGTAAATGGATGTTCAGAAGCTCCTGAGTGCATGTGATAAAGTGACTCCACACGTGAGGTGTTTGGGTGTAGGCACAGGGTAGGATTTTCTGCTTTGCAGTATTCAGTAGTCACTGTTTTGCTGTTGCCTCCTAAACAGACTCAGGACAGACATGAGAAGCCCTCTGCAGTTTGAGGCTATTGGAGGCTGCAGGGTTGGCTTGTCCCGAGGACTGGCCTTACTCAATGGACAGGCTACAGACAGGGAGACAGGAGCAGAGTTCAAGAGGAATTGGCAAGGAGCCAGGCTGTATCACTTCTCTTCTGGTGTAGACCCTGGAAGGTCCTACAGTTGTGGCCCAAATTAGAATGGGCCTCTCACTGCTCTAGTTTGTGCTAGTGCTGGCCTGTTGGGCGGCTGTCGCCACGTCCCAGGTGCCTCCTGCTTTCCCTGCAGTGTCATGCTGCCGATGGGGAGCTGAGAAACCACCACCAGGTTTGTTTTCTATCTGTTTCTGAAAGCGTTGGCACTGGACTGTGTATGGTCTTTTACATACCTGGCCTTTTCAGTTCACTTTTGCAAGGTGAGATGACAAGGGTTGGGGGTTCTGCTGCAGATACACTGACCGGCAAGGTGCATGTTGTCCTGCTCTACTCCTTGGGTTTCTTTTGTCTGGAAACACCTGTGAGGCTGGAATATAGGCAGGAGGGCAGGAAGATGATGTGCTAGGCTAGGACCCTTATGGGGTTATGCTTGCATTTCCAACAGATCCAGCAGTGCTACTGGGAATACCAGCTGCCTGCAGTACAGGTAGTGTTCTGTGAGAGAGAGGAATAAAATGCCATGAAAACCTGAGACACTACTTGTTCTGAACAAGTAGATGCCAGGGAGGTTCATTCTGAGGGATGCCAGTCACCTTGTGACAGCAGAGCGCAGCGATGTGTTTCTTCCTGTACCTCAGGGTTGAATTACCCAAGTCTTTGTTTCTGAGAGGGGTGAGGTAATGGTTTAAGCTCTAGGACAAAGTTTATTGATTCCCATCTTTGCTCTGAGACAGGCCTCCTTCTGGCTTTAGGTAAATTGTGCATTTGCAATTGCATAAAATAGCAAGTATTTCCTTACTTTTATTGATGATAGCTGATGCTCTAGGTAGGTGGGAGCAGCCTGGAGAAAGTAGGGCATGGTGTTGCTCTTCTTGAGACCACACAGCAAGTACCTAAACTTTTCAAGCAGGAGGGTTTGCTCTCCGCTGCTGCAGAGCTCACATCTTTGGTTACAGAACCCATCTTTGCCTTAGCATGGGCAGGGCTACTGTACATCTGTTTTTCCCTGGCTCCCTTCCAAGCAAATTCCTATCCAGGCTTTTGAATCCCCTAGCAAGAAGTGGACCTTCAGTTCTGCGGAGAAAGGAGGCGGCAGGCGCAGCCCGCTTTGGTGTGGTGTGAGGGAGGGGAAGTGCTGATGGCCGGTGGGAGTACGAAGCTGCAGTGCAGGGCTGCCGGCTGCAGGGAATTGGAGCAGATGCCAGACCCAGCTGCCTGTGCTGGCGGGAGCTCTGGTGGGGGGAGCCCCTGGGGGTCAGGGTCAGGAGGAGATCGCCAGGGCCTGATAGGAATAGTGGTTAGTTTGGCTCTGCAAGCTTCTGTTGCTGCTCTCTTGTAACATGGAAAGGCCATGACTAATGTGCTTCTGAGAGGGAACGCTGAGTGAGAGAGGCCTGTGTGTCTTGGCACCGTGTGGAAAAGTTTGGGAGGAATGGGGCATGTAAGGAGAAATTCTGAGAGATGAAAACTTTCCCTTGAGCTCAAGGATGAGAGACTTTGGGGGGATCAGGGTCAGTAGTGAGGAGGGTTGGAAATGTGAAAGAAACTGTGGTGCAGGTCGGGTGGGCTAGGAGGCTGTGGCAGGGCAACTTCTGTCACCTCCTCATCGGCTGACCAGACCTTCTCACTAACATCTCAGACCAGAGCTTTCCTCATTCCCCTCTAAACCTTCTGCAATGTGGCGGCCATGAATATGTGCTGTAAAAAGCAATGTTTGTAGAGCACACTGAATCAAAAGGGCTATGTAACTGCTAATCTTAATAAACATCATTCATTAATGGTAACTGAACACAGAAAGACAGCAAGAGTTTTATGGGCTTTGTTTCTAAAACACAGTACTTGGACCACCCGCTGAACAGTGTATTGCCCAGTTGCCTGCTCCACCCTTTGCATGGTAGGATCCCAGTTGTATTCTTGTATGTCCTGGAACTGGGGAAGACACAAAACAATCTACAGAGCAGATTACTTTAGCTGCGCAAACCTCTCTTGAGTGGACTTGGCCTAAAATGTTAATGTACTGGAGGATAAGCTCTTTATGATCTTTTTCTGGCTTACTTGAAGATGGTTGTGTGCAAGGAAAACTGTAGCAGAATTCTTGTGAATTGGGAGGGCAGAGTTAAAATAACTAGTACGTTAATGGCTGAGGAAAACTGTTTCTTGTAAAGTGCCCAGCCAGGGCTGGTTCTTTGGCATGTTTCCTCTGAGCGTGGGAAAAGTGTGTGTTTTTGCATGTGCATGCATGCACACGTGTCTCTGTGTGGAGGTGATAATAAAGTTGCTAACTTGTTGCTGACATGTGATTTCTTCATAGTGCTGCTTTGTACATTTCGCTGAAATATCTTGCTTGAACTCTGTAACGGCATTGTCTAATCAGCCTTTTTTTTTTCCCTCCTCCTCTCTCCCTGTCTTCCTCCTCCAGTCAGCATATGCTGTGTCAGTGCTCAAAGAGTGTGCTAAACTACGACCTACAGACCCCACCGTTCCTCTTCTGGCTGCCAAGGTCTGCATTGGGTCACTGCACTGGGTAAGCAAGCTGATGCAGTTCTTATTACGTAATGGATCAGGTGCTGCAGTGACAGTGCCACAGTGTAGTTGCAGTGGGGAGAAAGGGAATCCCTGTTAAAAAATCATGCACACATGCATGCTTTTTTTTTTTTTAAAAAAAAAAGAAAATCCCAGCAAGAAATTTTGCGGTGAGTCACTGAAATGTATTTTGCTGGCACATTAAACAAAGGAGGAGGGGGGAAAGCTGTAACAGCCATTCTGGGGACTGCTTCTTCAACTGAGTTGAGTTGAATCAGCCACTCTTGTAGCCCCTGGAAGACAAAAGTTTAATTATTAAGTGGACTGTTAGACAGTTCAGGTCTGCTGGACGACTCGGTCCTTTGTTCTTCAAGTTGCTGTGTCAGTGTTTTCTGTTCTGGATGTGTTAATGTGTGCCCCAGAAGCAGAGTGGGAGTGGAGTATGTGCCTGTGAAATTCTGATTATCCCAAGGAGCAGAAACATCTGTCAGTCTTTTGCTGCTTAGTTTAAATAATTGAATGGCAGCCTGCTGTTTTCACCTGTCCTCACCACGAGGTGTCCCTGCAGTCAGTGAAGGATTATAATTGCTAATATAAGTAAAACAAAGATCCAAGAAAGCATGAAAGAAAATACCAGAAGAATCTGCCCAGATTTGGGGGAAAAGTTGTAGGGGCTAGATTTGCTGTTGTTGTGTCCCCCTACCCTCCACCTCCCCATCCTCTACATCCCTATCTGATTAAAGTTGGTATTCAGCTAAACTTAACTGAGTTCTATCAGTTTACACCACCATCAGCGAAGAGATCTGGATATGTATGTTTTTGAATGAACTATACACATGCATGCACAATGGTTAGACTTATATGTGAGTCAGCAAAAACTGGGAATTATCTTGTTCTAGGAAAAATGTTTCAGGTCTGAGGGCCTTGAGGGAATCCTTGCTGAACTACCCAACCTACCTCTGTTCCCTACAGTTTAACTCTCTTGTACCCTTAGCTCAGTATCTAAATTTTGAGTGCTGAAAATCATTTGGTGATACAAAATAACATTCACAGTGAATGTTATTTTATAGTAATGCAAATAAGTTGGTTTTTTTTTCTGATTCTTAGAGATACTAAAGCAATATGAAAGCCAGGCATTACAACTGTGTTGAACGCTCTTATTAGTATCTCTGATGAATTTTTCAAAGCAAGATCAACTTGTCATTAGTCTAAAATCAGCAAGTATATTAATAATTTTTACTCCGTAGGCTCTGAAGCTAGAGGAACTTCATGGGCTAAATTCCTGCATTCACTTGGAGCCGTAGTGGGGCACTGCAAGACCCTGACAGCTTCCCCTGGCAATTCTGCTGTCTCAATTGGTTTTGCGTCCTGGCAATCATTAAAACCCAGCAGAACACTTGTGTTAAATGTGAGGAAAATCTTTCTCTGAGATCAGGCTAATTTTTGTCTAGGAGCCTGAATTTTAGTATAGGAGACAAACTTGGGATCTCCATATTGCAAATAAATCTTTTACTCTTCTGCCTTCCTGCTCTGTGAAGACATAATCCAGCAAGAGAAAGGCACTGGAGCCATGAAGCCAATGAGGGAAGACACTCTGTGACCTGATACTTGAATGTGAAGGAATGTGAAGTTCGGGGGCAGCCTTGACTGCAATGACTATGAGGTAGTGAAGCTCAGGATCCTGGGAGAAGGCAGTAAGGCAAATAGCAGAATGGTCCAGACGTGCTTTGACTGACTTTCACCACTTCTAAACACAAATAGTGACTTCAAGAAGGCTGTCGTCTCTTGCGACTTGCTAAACATGTGACCTCTGCCATAACCAGCCTTTGGACAAAATTGAATTACAGTGAATGCGTGTTGTGAGACTCCATGCTAAAATCAAGATCCCTGGGATGTTCTTATGTTTAACAGGAGCAATGAAGTGTTAACGGAGGCACTCTACCAAACACTGGGTCACTGATGTGTGTTGAGGTGAAAGGACAATATTTCTGTACTGTGAGAGAAGAAATGGTGTAGAATCCCTTTTCTTTCATGTACTACCCTGGTGTTTACGCAGCTCTCGCTATTGAGGACTAAATTTCAAATGGTGCCATTAAAGTCTGCTGACTGTGATGGATGAGGAGTTGAATTTGAAATTATGAGCCCAAATTGACTCTGCCCATTTCCTGGCATAGCAGCATCTTCAGGATTTGTCCTTCTCATTGGTGCTTTCCCCAGCACCCCTTTGGATCTGCTAACACAGCTAGCATATAAAGAATACCTTGTTGTAGAGTCATTTAGAAAAGAAGGTGGGACTGTAATTCGGTCGCAGCTCTGTCCTCGGGCAATCCAGTATCTCCAGACTTCTCATACATGGCAGAGCTGATAAAGCAACAGCCTAACCCTAAAAAATAGGAAAAAGAAGGGAAAAATGAGCTGGTTCTGATTATTGCAAAGTAAGAGGGTTTTTTTTCCTCTACCTACTGCTTTTTCATTGTGTGAAACACTTTTCAGTGTTTTCAATCAGACCCTGGCTCAGAACTGGGGTGCAGTATGAAATACAAACATGGTTTCACAAGAGAGTAATTACAGGTTATCTGGAGTGCAACCTTATGTACTAAAACCAAATTAAAAATATTCCTCTCCCCTCTTCCTTTTACTCAGTGGCCTATGCTTTACCCTGATACCAAACTTGATGATGGTATAGTAGAGTTTTAATTAAGGGGAGTCAGAGGGAAATAAGAGCATCTTTTATGAAACTGAAATGATAGGTTCCCACATCTCATAGTCGAAGGATGCTTCTGATATTACTGGCAAACTCCTGTGCCTAATAAAGACCTTCCTGCTTAGCAGAGCTGTTTTTCTAAATGTCATCCTTACAGTAATTATTTGCATTTAAATTACACGGCAATCAAATCAGAATTGAATCATTTAAACTGGAAGTGAACAAGCTGATCAATGCCAGTATAAATAGAAAGGAGGATAGACGTGGCACGGGAACAGTCTAATGGACAAATATTAACAGTTATAAATACTCAAATAGATCTTGCTTTTCAGAACATATAAAATATGATTAATTTCTCAATTAGGAAATATATCTATGTACTTGATTGCTGGCTAGGCAGGAAAAGGGTGAAATCAGATCACCATTTATCCAAATGAAACAGCTAATTTATATGTCCTGCATCTGTCTACCATGTGGTTTTTGCAGTATTGTACTCAGTTTGTTTATGGTCCATGGACAAGCAGTACTTTAGTCTTATTTCAGTTACTAGCAATAAAAAAACCCCAAAACATTTATGCAGCTGGATAATTACAGAATGTCATGAGGCGCACAGAACAGTTTTTCTTTCCTGATCAATCTAGTGGTCACTTAACTCGTTTTGCTGGCTTTGTACATGGTTTTGCTGGCTTTGTACATGGTGTCTCAGCACACTTTAAGAACCAGGGAAAACAAAAAATTAATTGAAATGTACCATAGTGATTTACAACATTGAGGATGCTCAGATCACATCTATGAAACAATCTCTCAATGCAGATCAAATCAAAGTAAAAACATGCATACATTCATACTGTGCCATGCAAATTATTATATACCAGAGCCTGATGTGGAAAAGAACTAAACGCCCCCAGCTTCTGTTGTGACAGTATGACCAGATTATTAGCTGATGTAAGTTGGCACTACTCCACTGGTATATTACTGGCACCATGCTGGCTTGCATCAGCAGATGATCTGCCCCATCAACCACTAGCTTTTAGGATTGGGCCTGCAGTAAACAACTGAGTGATATAAGCAATGTTTTGGTTACCATTTTCAGAATTACAGGCTTTCACAAATTAAAAAAAAGAAAAAAAAAGCAGAGTGAACAGTAAATCAATACTTCATTAATTCTAAAGCTTATGCCAGTTGTCTTTGAGGACCAGAAAAGTTCCAAAGCTGGTGCACCTATATAGACCACACTTGTCTGGTCAGGATGTGGTTGGACCTGTACTTAATAAAGCTCATGAGATACAAAAGTTTTCAGCAAAGTTGGAACTTTTATACTGTATCTAGCCCATTACACAGGTGTTTAAATGTCTTTGTAGTGGGCTCAGAATTACTTCTGATGCATCATGCTGCCTAGCCTTCCAGTTTGCTGGGTTTTCAGCACAACAGTTTGCTGAACTCAGATGTGAATGATTCTAGCAAGTGAACAGAAAGCCCATTTGTGTCTAGCCAGCTGTCCTTTAGCTTTCCAGAATGCACTATGAAGTTTTTGACTACTGAAGTTCAAAGTATTGTTCTAAATTTTCATAGGAAAGTTGATGTAGCTTACAGTGGAATATGTCCATGCTGAGGTGGTCCTGCCTTGGTCCACTATAAATTCAGAGTTCCACTTACTAAAAGGCTTGCTGCAATTTCCTCTGTCACTCAGCCTTCCCTGGCATGGCCTCAGCTGAATGCTCACTTGCCTATTTTGGCAGTGACTTTGAGTTGCAGCGTGAGTTGTTGTTTTTAATATTTTAATAGTACGGTACTGTTAATTTTACTACTAATCTAGGTTCTCCAGGACCCTGTTATGGCAGGTGTTGTGAAAATACTAAAACCAGAACTTCTGCCTACAGACAAGTGTTAAATACTGACTTTCTTCATTTTAGGAGCCTTATTTAAAGGCATTTAGGGTTACTATGATGCTTTCTTGTGCCTTTTACTCCATTGATTTCAATGGAAGCATGTTGAAAACTTTGTAAATACACATAGAGACAAATGGACTGTAGTCCTAGGATAGGCTTGAATCTTCTAGGACTCTGGTCTGACAGAGAATAGGAAGACATGAGGCATGTTCTTACTATTTTGATTGCCCCACAGTTGATACAACAGAAATAATGTTGTTGTGCTAAACTTGTGT
This sequence comes from Pygoscelis adeliae, assembly GCF_000699105.1. Taxonomy (NCBI): domain Eukaryota; kingdom Metazoa; phylum Chordata; class Aves; order Sphenisciformes; family Spheniscidae; genus Pygoscelis; species Pygoscelis adeliae. The sequence goes on along the minus strand of NW_008824421.1, from coordinate 1,430,032 downwards.
GGCACCAAATGATGCCAGTATTATGAGCTAGTATGGGCTTTTGGATGGACTTCACCCCATGGCAAAAGCTGCAGTGCAAGATGATGCTGTGCCTCTCAGACATTTCCCTCATTTCTTTTAACTCACCAATCCTAGTGTGCACAGTGAGGTGCTCTGCTCCAGCAATTTGCTGGGAAGACAGAGATTATGCCATCAGTCAGGGAAAGGGAGAAGAAAGTGGGGTCAGGCCAGGCCAGACCATGCATAGAGTCGTAAAAAGTGAGTAAGACATACCATGAGGTCAATACATCATGGTGTGGGGGGGGAGGTTGGCAGGATGTAGATTTAGAGCTGCATACTTCTGAGGTAACAGCTTATCATTCATTACTTTCACAGACCACTTAATCTGAGAGTGCTTCTCTCTCCTGTCCGTTGTTGACCCTGTCACTATAGATAATAAATGCTGTGCAAGTGCTTGTACCCAGTCGCCTAGGAGCCCTGGAGTCGCATGGAAATGCTTAGGTCTTACTGCAGTATGAATAATATTGAAAGATCAAATCTAGTCCCATTGTCGGAGTTATGCTGCCTCCTGAGCTCTAGAGGACTGACATCACTAGGGCGGGAGGCTACTGAGAAAGCAGTGAACAGTAAGGTCCTACTGGAGTTTTCTTCCATATTTTGAGACATTCTTGCTTACATCACAGCTACTGTTATTGGGGCAATCCCAAGGGTTTTAGACATCAAAAATGACCAAGAATTTTGCCTTCTATACATCTCCCTTGTGAACAAACCACTCTTGCTACAGTGGAGGAAAAGCCCAAGTATTCCTAAGTGCTGGGGGCTGAGCTTACATGCAGAGTAAGTTGGTGGGCTTAGCACTGGTGACACATGGAGAAAATGCTGACTAGACCAGCAATAGAAAGCACAGGATTTTTTTTTCCTGACATATGTAACATGATTTGCTTTGTATGCTGTAAACAGCTGTGGGACAAAACCTTTCATTATACTATGCCTTATTGGCCTCTTCCTTCTTACACATTTTTCCTCTTCTCATTCTCTTTTCCCAATATTTAATTTTTTCTCCTCTTTGAATTAGTCTCTATACCTACAACCCAGTATAGTTGGATTGACCTCTTCTTACCATTTACATTAGTTAATATTATGCATAATTTTGCATAGATGCCCTTTCCATAGTATTTGGGTCTCTTATGTGCTTGGGTACCGCTCAGTCTCACTGGTGTCCAAACTCCCATGCTTCACTAACCTTGTTTGCTGTGCTAAGTCCAGTGTCACTTGATGTGTTTCCTGCCTCTTCCCTTGCGCACTCCTCTTTTTTGGCGCAGTAAAGTGCCATTTCTGTGCTGCTGTACGTCATCAATTTGCTTGCCCTCAATTGTTCTAAATCCATGCTGGTGGGAACTGCAGCTCCCACTTACAGTCCTGGAGGGTGTTGATTCAGTGGGGTAGGGCTTGAGCTTTTCTAAAAACAAGCTGGGTGGCAGTTGGAAACCAGCTGGGTGGCGATAGGCCAGGGGACAGCACCTGCTGTTCCCCACTCCCTTGTTAATATGCCCTTGGGCTTGGCTCAAGCACACACCAAAACCTGCGGTCAAATAACAAGGGTGGCTGGAATCAGCCACTCTCTGTTTCAAGTAAAACATCCCTCAGGGTTACGCAGCTGACAACTGTTCCTTTTCCATCAATGATGGAGGGGGTGGAAAGGGGGGAAAAAAACCCAAACCCAATCCTACAGTATTACAATCTTACTGATGTCAGCTCACAGTTTGGCAGCCTGTCTCTTTCCAGGTGTGTGCTTGTTTCTGGTGTGGTGGAGAGGTTGCTTAGCTAGTGCTTCCAGGTGCCTCCTGACAGTTTATACAGCTTGAGTTCAAAATACAAAACGTTCCTTTTAGGTTCCTTTTAGGTTTTAGGTTGTTTTTCCTCCACGCCTGCTTTCTGAGCTTTCTTCCATGCAGGTCTCGAGGCAGGGAACCTCTCCCCACAACCTGTGGTGCAGCCCTTCTCTCCACCAGCTACTCAGTGCAAAGTATGCAGAAGAATGTAAGAACAGTAAGGGCCAAATTGGAGGTATATCTGTGTGGCTTTGAGACTTTGTTTTTTGCTTGCTTTTGGGAGAATAACAAGTAGTGATTCTAAGGAAACTGAATTCAAACTGTTACTGGCACTCTTGATGCCCAAAGAAATATCTTTTCCGTGGTGTTGGGAGCTGCTGTTGGCGCTGCTAGTGACCAGGTAACACCAGTATGCTGTGCATTTCCTAATCACAAAGTGATGCTGTGCCATGCCTGCTGTGGGGGAGGACATGGGGCATTCTGTGGCTTAGAGCTTACTAGCAAGGGCCTATAAGTTGCAACAAGAAGTTTTGATCCATGTTCCTTGCCCTTCCAATGCAGTGTTGTGTCACCTTAAGATTGGAGTCCTCCTCTGAAGTGAATGAACCATTTAGGTTCCCTTCATATTGAGGCTGGCCCCTGGCTGTGCAGTAGGAGTAGGAATGGACATCTTGATTCTCCTGATAAGCTTTCTGCCACTTAGCTCACTTCTGTGTACCTCAAGCTCACAACTTCTTGGAGTCCCATGGGGTGAGACTTCACATACCCAACACCCCATGGGGAGAGGAGAAAGGGGGAGCAGCTCCTGCTGCAGCTGGGAATGGTTGTATCTGGTGGGACTCCAGAGAGGTTGATGCCTCATTTGGAGGCCTTCCCCCCTCCCTTTCCCATTGCTACAGCATAGAGTGGAGACATCTCACATGCTTAAGGACCCCCCACAGACACAGCTTTATGGGCAGATCACAGCTCAGGCTCACTGGTCCCTCACTCAGGTGTATGGAGAGGGAGTTTTCATCCAGACTGCAATCTAGCAGTCCTTGCAATTTAGTTGGTAGCCCCAGGTATGCCCCAAGGGGGTTATTCCTGTTTCAGTTAGTAGTTTCCAGATTCATAGTTGACTAGGCAATCAGCAAGACTGATGCACCAGAGTTGAAACCTCACAGTGGGTGACATGAGTGAAAGGTTTGGCTTTTCACACTTGCCCAGAATGACTGAAGAGTAGGAGAATGGGAGAAGAGGGGGCAGAGCGCAGCCACACCAGGGCTGGCAGGGGAAGTGTCTGAGTGCTGTAAGAAGGAAAAGTAAACATTCTCATAAAAAACTTATTTTCAAAGCAGCCTTCAGCTGACCCAAGTTTGCATTCATGAGAATCTTTGTGACTGGTCAAAGTCCCATTAGTGTTTAGTATGAATAAATGTTTACAAGAATGTTTGTGCTAGAAGTGCTCTTTCAGCCATTTTGAAAAGCTGTGTTTTTAATTATTCATACAGTAGATTAATCTGACACAGGTGGCCCTGGATAACTGGCAGGCAAGAAAGTTGAATGGTGTGCTGCTGATTTATGCAGCGTAGGCCATCAGAGACTGGAAACACCATCAGGTGACCATTCAGAGAAACAATGGAGCAAAATCTGTCCAATTTTAAATGTCTCCATTTCAACTCCAAACGCTTCATTTAATCTCTTTTTTCATACGCTCTACTCACCCCTACCCTTGTTCGCTGGTCACTAGAATTCCTTGTATAGCTCTTTTCTTCGTCTAATGGAGACTTCTTGGACGAGAGTGTGTGCGGGGAGAAGAGGAGAAACAATGAAGAAAGAGAGTGGGAATATAGCTGTTTATGGTGGCAAAAGAGGTGCATAATTAATTTTCTGGCTGCAGAGATTTCATGTCTTACATAAAAGTTCCTGAGAGATGAAGAATTCGGTTATTGTTTCATGGGAAGGGTTTTTTTTGTTTGTTTTGGGTTTGGTTTTTTTTCTGTGTGGCAAGTCATGGGACATTTTCTTCTTCCATTGTCCTAGGCTCTGGTCCAGAACACACTTCAGTATGTGGCAGGGAAGTCAGTAGGGCTACTGACAGGATTAAGAAATCTCCTGGAACAAATCCGTCTTCCTTTAAACTCCGATCGCATCAGGGTCTCATCTGAGCATCATTGAAGTCAGTAGGACTATTTCCAGTGTTTTCAGTAGACTTTGGCTTATGCCGTTAAAGGCAGTCCTTGCAATTTAGTTGGTAGCCCCAGGTATGCCCCAAGGGAGTATTCCTGTTTCAGTTAGTAGCTTTTAGATTCATAGTTGACTAGGCAATCAGCAAGACTGTAATGCTTTCATAGTGCTTTCAGGGAAGAGTTTGATAAAATATACGTTGGTTATCGGGTTGACCTGAGGTTTCAGAAATTTGGGAATTATTGGTCTACGTCTAGTTTGAATTGTATGGCCTCAGGGAGCTGTACAAGTGAGGAAGAGACCCAGTCAGTAGAGATTGCTTCTTCACCTGCACTTTTCAGCCTTTCTTCATGCTTAATTAACAGTAAATCTTTTCTTATCTTTGATATCATCTAATAAATACCAGCCTCTTTGTTTATGATGCTGTTAGTTAATGTTGTCACGTGAATGTCTTCAAGTGATGTAACTAGGAGGCCCATTGACAGGATAGTATATCAAGTCAAGTAGATTCTGTTCATAGGTAGCATATCAACAGATCACTGCAGAAGGGAAGTTTCTGGTCTGCTGGTACATTTTGATTCCAGTTCATTACGGGTGACTCCTTTTAGATGTTAAAGAACTATGAGGTGCTGAAGTCTGACAAAGCTGAGTGTTAAGAGAGTGCGTTTCAGTTATGTCTGCAGTACTTGCATCTGAAACAGTTGGATTTCAAACAAAAATGTATTTCGTCAAAATTAAACAACGCCATCCCAGAAAGTCAGCTGTCATGTAATAAAAGTTTCCAAAAGGAGGATTTTTCGGATAGTGTAATGGTGTCTGGTTCTTGATTAGGGATGACTCTGATTATGGTTGACAGGATCTGCAGACTATCTTGTACAGAAATGAGGTCTTTTGTAGGCTCTGTGTCTTTCAAGCATTACTTACAGCTTTTGCCTTTATCTCTCCAACTTACACCTTTCCAGATATGTACAGTCTACAGGCCTTAGTCTTTTCTACTTATAATGGATGAGTGATGTTAATGAGAGTTTAGGGTTAGAAATGAGGAGCACTCTGTAATAAAATATTCAAATTATTTTTTGTTTAAGATTATCATTAACTCATATTTTAAAGATACTAAAGCTTTATATTTTCATTAGACTTAGATCTGTGTGTGGGTCAGCTGGAAAGGAAGGTTGGGGGAGCAGTCTGTGCTGTGGTAGAAGAGACCAACTTACGTATTTCACCATTTTGGAGGCTGATCCTGAAAGGTTGTGACTACGTTCTCTTCCCATTACAATCTGTAATATCAAATGTAATTTCAAGGAAATTGTGTCTTTGCGAAAGATGCAAAATGTGGCTAGTGCAGCATGAGCTGCTAAGGTAATGTGGTATTTCAGATCAAAATTTGTGTCCTGAATTTGCTGCCTCTTCTTGTGGCAGCAGAACTGCAAGCAGCAGCTGAACTCGGCTTGCAGTGAAGTGCTTTTTTGTTTTACTCTTGTAATGTTTTCAAAGGAAGTAAAATTTGCTAAGGCTTAAAAACATCGTAGAGCAAAACTAGATGGTCTTCCTGTGAAGGAAGAAACTTTTTAGACCTTCCAATGTACTGCTAGGATAGTAGAGAAGTAGTCAGTTGGTCCAACGTTTGTATTTATGGTTGCATGATTGAAGCGTGCCTGAAGGGAAATACAAAAATAAGATAGCGTCCTTCATTAACCTTAAACATCTGGAAATAATTTGGGGTGGATGCTTAAAACAAAACTTTTCTCAAAACTGTGCATGCACACCAAGGTCTGCTAATCTGACCTTCTACGTCCTCCTTTCTATGAGTGTTTACTGTGATCACTGAAAGCCCTTGTATGAATGGCTCTCAGATCACTTACAGGTAAGTTTAATGGGATAATCTTATTGAAGCAAGTATAGAGGAAATGCCTGTAAGTCTCAATCTACCTCTTTTGCAGCTGGAAGAAGGAGAATACTTTGCTAAAATGGTGATAGACCTGGGTGACGATGCTGGAGAGTCCCTAGCAAAGGGTTACCTGGCACTGGGCCTGACATACAGTCTTCAAGCTACTGATGGTGAGTTATCCTGCTCGTCAAGTATGTTGTATGGAGAGCATCTGTTCAAAGTCTTCATGCAAGCAATGGAAATTTATTAGAAACTCTGCTTTTAGTGCTGACTGGACATGAAAAACAAACAGATTGCAAGACAAATGGGGACTGTTCACTTGCTCGGAGAACTGTCTTCTGTGGTAATAAAAGTGAATTTTTTAGGTAAAGGAAGAAATGCAAATCATTACTTAAGAGATGATAATCTGACTGTAGCCAACAGTGTGCTTGGTGTGCTTTACTTCAATATTTGTAATACATTTCTTTCATTAGTTGTTCATTTGTTGTTTACACAACAAAAATTCAAACTTCCCATGTATTTTCATATTTTTGTCACCCACTCGTAAATCACATAAAGAAATACAATCCAAGAACTGGAGTCAGAAATGCCTGACTTCAGTTCCCGGTGTGATACTGATTCCCCACAGAGATTCAACCTCTTTGTGATGTCGTTTCTTTCTCTGCTTAGAAGTAAACGATAAAAATATCTACCTCACTGGTACATGTGGATGTTGACTAGATACGGACTACTGAATGTAAGAAGTATTTTATTTTAATGCTGCTTGCTTGGGTTTTGAATGACTGGACAAATGGGCTCCTGCAGATTTGGTGCTTGGTAGCCAGAAGGGCTTGAAGTCCCAGTGTTTGGGAGAGTTCTAGCTCTGACCTTCATCAAGCTCACAGGTGGGAACAGTCTTTGTTTCTTCTATGACTTCTAACATAGGTAGAAGGCTTTCTAACATAGTTTCTTTGAATAATGACTGAGCTAGTGTGTTTCCTAATCAATTTGGCAGTCCTGCCTATATGCAAGCAATGGCTTTTCTGTCACATGGGTCCCATAGAAACAAATCAACTTCTTCCAGCAAATGAGCCTGAAACAAAGCTAAAATGACTGTATGGTATCACAGAAGTATGCTGGCCTTGCAGGTTACACCAGAATTCTGCAAGGCATGTATATGAGGAAGTGGCTTGTGCTCTTCAGTAGTGCAAGTCAGTGTATTTTTTCAGCTAGCCATATCTGATCAGCTGTTCTGAGAACTGTTTTCCAACATGAAGGCTAACAGGCACTGTAACTCTCTTCAGTTCTACATTTCTCTGCCTCAGAATAGCTCCCCCTAGAAAGTTTGTGTCAAGAAATATATGTCCTTCCTAGCCTGAACTTTCTCATATATATATTTATTTTTAAGTTCATTAAACATTGAGTTCTGCTTAACAGCCTAGCTTTTTAGGGTGTTTTGCCTAGATTCTGTTTAAACTGTCCCTAAAGCTATACAAGATCCCAGAGACTATTTTCAGAGATAGGTTTTCTATGTTAGCCCATTACGATCTATTTGTTATCGTCAGTATGGAAAGAAGGTGGTTTCTAAAGAATGGAGTTGTAGAGGCACATGCTGTACTCTGGCTCTAAAAATACTTTTGTGCAGCAAAACGCGAGTTGGAAACTCTTCTTCTGGAAGAGGAGTCTTCTCTGAGTTTTCAAGAGATTAGTTCAGATGTTGTAATAATTGTCCTTTTCAATGTAAAAGAAACAGTCTTCACAACAACTGCCTTGGATTTTGTTTTTTTCCAGATTAGCATCTGATCTATGTTGCAAAACAGTGGAATATCTGCCTTCTCCTCATATCTCTAGCCTTTAAGTCAATAGGGCCAGTCATTCAGTTATTTGAGGGAAATCTGAAGAGTATATTTCCATCTTTCAGGTTATATTTTGATAAAATGGATTAAGTCCTTCAAAAGCATACTTATGATGATCATGAATATGGAACAGCATTTTATGAGAAAATGTCAAATTTGCACTAACAAGACATTTTTCATTAGCATCGTTAAAAAATAGCTTATGACAGTGAGGAAGCAAGAGTAGAACATGCTGAAAGGAAGATAGCAACTCCCCTATATAATCCTGCCTCATACTGTCAGTGTTGTTTATCATTGTGTTTATACCAGTTCATAGTGACATGCAGACACACAGTCAAACATGCAGACACACAGTCAAACATATATATATATATATATATATATATATATATATATATATATATATATATATATATATATATATATATATATATATATATATATGATTTCCATAACTTTCCACTTGAGCTGAGTTTCAACGAGTCAGCATTTTCAATGGTAGCTGAGTGTTTCAGAGACATTTGACCAGTTGCCTTATAAAGCTTACAACATTATATCAAGATGCCTTCCATCCAAGGTTAGGCTTTCTTATTTAACATATCCTTTTAGTAAGTATTTCTTCTCCTGTGTGACAAAGGCAGCAAGGAGCTGTATTAAAGCCTTTTCTTTGTGACCTGCAAAAAGCACTTGCTAAAAAGCGGAGTCAGAAGAGAGAATCCTACTGAATGACAATTCAAAGAACTTGTGGGAGCATTTGATAAAAAGTCACTTTACAACTAATAGATTTACTCCTGGATGAAATAAGACTTCCTGAAACTTATGCTGGGTAGCAGTATGTGTTGCTTCCTTGTTCTTAATGTCTAATTACATGTTTCTTGAAATAAGTCTCATTGAAGTAGCTGAAAGATGTGTCCTCAGAGGAAGTCATTGCCACTTTTGCCTCACTCTTAGAAGCACAAATCTCTTGTTCGTACAGAATGTCTATCTATTGCTATGCTAAACTTTCTGCAGATCTGTTCCCAATGGGTCAATGTCAACAGCAAACCTTTCTCTTCCTCTTGTAGTTCCAGTTTTGACATAAGCTGTATTGTCAACATTGCCTCCCTTAGGTCTGGTGAAGAATCCATTGAAGACAGGGGAAGGTGAGATGAATTTAACAAAGGCTAAAGAGGAAAGACCAGGTTGAGAATGCATTGTGAAATACAAGTGCTTTTTGTATCTAACATCACCACCTCACATCTTGTGAAATCTTTGTAGGTTTAACAGACCCTCACTCTTTTCAGAGACAAGAGAGCATGCTGTATCTCTCTTTTCATTTACAATTTTGATATAAGGCCATGGATCAGGGACTGAATTGGAAACTTTTTCTATCAGCCCTTGTGGATTTTATCCATAATCAGTATACTGACAGCACTGGTTAATGTTTAAGAAAGAAAAAAAATTCAGTCATTGCTTATTAGTGAACAAACCCATCATTTTTGCTTCTGGAGAGAACAGTCAACACATGCAACCTTATATATTATTAAGTATAATTCTGGGTGCTAAAACAGTACACCTTGCCATATTAGGTGTCTTAACACAAGGGAGTGTTTTTTGAAACCCATTGATATGTGCAAAAGGGTGCATGCACATTGGTGTTTTAGTTTGGATCAGAAATGTATTTTTGAAGTCCATCTCTCCATCATCCCCACTTCTTATGTTGCGATGCACATAATGGAACAGTTTTGCACAACATAGACTGAATTCTTTCCCATAAAACTAATGTGCTACATAAATAGACCTGATTATGCTGCAGCTGCTAATGGGTGTTCAGTCCGTGGGACAAGACTAGAACTAGACCCCTGTCCCTGTGTTTGTAGTGTTGATGCTGATCCTCAGCATTAAGTGTTTCACTCCATGCATTCACACCTACTGTGCTGCACCTGCTTACTAACACAGAACTTGCCCTCCTCTGTTTTCAAATGTGACTTTAGAGCTTCGTATTTAGGTACCAAAATGTTGCTGAGGATCCTGTTGACTTTTGGTAAGGCTTAAGCTCCTTTAAAAACCCAGAGTGCTTTAGAAAATAAATCCTGGGCTCCTGAGGTGGCATTTGCAAAAGTACTGTGTCTTACAGGAATAACTGCTGAAGTTTCAGAAACTTAAACTCCTCTGGCTCTCTGCCTTACTGTGGTCAGACTGCTTTGCAGCTTATTTTAATCTAAGTAATAAGTCATAACTGTGTTTTAGTTCGTAGAATTGCAGCAGCCATGCTCGCAGTGGGTAAAGTTGGGTAGAGGCTGAAGAATTCATTAGTGCTGTCAACCTCAGAAGAATGGAGCACAACTTCTAGAAGTGTAGTCAGACCCAGCTAATTCTGTCTCCTTGGTGCAAGCTTTTTTTTGTCTGAAGTGAGAGCTTTTCAGTGATACAAGCAGGTTGCAGTGATGGTGACTTCTTTGAATAATTCCGGGGCTAGGGCATCCATAACATCTCTGGGCAACCTGTTCCAGTGCCTCACCACCTTCATAGTGAAGAATTTCTTCCTTATATCTAATCTAAATCCTCTCTCTTTCAGTTTAAAACCATTACCCCTTGTCCTATCACTACAGGCCCTGGTAAAAAAACCTCTCTGTCTTTCTGACAAGCCGCCTTTAAGTATTGAAAGGCTACAATAAGGTCTCCCCAGAGCCTTCTCCTCTCCAGGCTGAACAACCCCAACTCTCTCAGCCTTTCTCCATAGGAGAGTTGTTCCATATCCCTCTAACCGTTTTCGTGGCCCTCCTCTGGACCCACTCGAACAGGTCCATGTCAGTCTTGTACTGGGGGCCCCAGAGCTGAACCCAGTACTGCAGGTAGGGTCTCCTGAGAGCAGAGGGGAAAAATCACCTCCCTTGACCTGATGGCCAAGCTTCTTCTTATGCATCCCTCCCAAAATCACTTTTTATTGCCTTTTTTTCTAATTTATCTCCTTTAGCTGTAAAGGCCCTGTAAATGGCATGGTTAACTCGCAGCATCAGTGCTCAATATTGTCAAACACGAATGTCAACGTGTTTATCCAAGGCAGACACAAATCTAGAGTCAGACAACCAGTTTTCCAACTTAGTTGTAGCTGAAGATGCAGTTCATATTGTGGGAAGTGGGACTCAACATGCTGTTTCCCAGTAGCGCACAGGCAAAGCTGACTAGTTGTAATCACTTCATTTCCATAACCTATTTTGTGCTCAGAATTTCTGACTACAAGCTGAACATCACTCAAATGTCTTACCAGGTGGAACCTAAAAGTTCTCCTAGCTTTTCCATTTGATGGTTATTTGGGGGGGCAAATAGTAACATTTCTTTCAGTCTTCCTCATTGTGTGGCATCTCCAGAGCTGCTCTGTAACTTACATAAGGAATCTTGTAGTTTCCATGAGAAACAGAATCTGATATATTTTTCTGGATGAATGTTTATAGCTATGATCAAATCCTTTCCAGTGTCTCCTCAAGCATTTTTGTTTACATCAATCTTGAATATTTTGATTTTTTTCTAAATTTTCCTCCTCTGTTACCTTTTTCCAGTATTTGACAGTGGATCTGAATACTCAATTTAAGACTATTGAGAGTGAAGTATTTCCAGCTACTTCTAATAAATGCTGCATTTTGCATGAAAGTCCACGTCTTCAAATTTATTCTTTAAACTGCAATTTTTTGTGTTCAGTTTTTACTACTTGGAGTAGATTTTGTGGCATAAGCAATTTTTAATCTTTGTGATTTGGGAAATCCTGAAGATTGCTGTTCCTCCCAAATGAACCTGGTGTTTTGAAGAACTGTTGGAAAATGTGGGAATAAAGAAGGTCTGATCACTATAACTACTTTGGAAAAATAGATTATTTTCAAAGTTTCACTCGCTAGTGTGTTGCAGAATCCAAAGAATCTGATTACCTTTGTATGTCTTGTAGAAGACAACTCTTTCCTCTTAATAACTCTTAAGAATACTTGAATTTTATCTGGTTTTGTTGCTTAAGTGTATACTACTTACGAACTTTCTGTTCTGGAACTTACACTGACTTGATGTATGAAGTCAAATATTTTCATAGGTGGATGTTTGCTGATGGATTAACTACTCATAGCTTCTTTGTGCTGTTGATCAGTAGCTCTAAAATTCAGGATAGGCAGAACAAGAAACAACTGCTATGCAAAATCTGAAAACTAAGAACCAGAACAAGACAGCCAATGTACTTCTGAAAATTATCGCTAGCTTTCCAGATATTTTGGGTCTAAGGAAGCTGTGCTTCTCTAAGCTCTTCCTCCATTCCCCTTGCTCTTGATGATGATGATGATATCTTATGATACCCTGGCATAACAAGAACTTGATTCTTCTCCTTTTATGGTTTTGTCTAGGAATTAATTCACACATCGAGAAGTGAGTGTAGTGGGCAGGATCCTTTAGTCAAGCAATTAGAGGCACCAAGGAGGGCATTAGTGGCTAATGCCACACCTGAAGTAGCCTGAAAGTCTGTTGTGGTCTCAGGGGAGGTGGTGTGTTGTCAAGGGTTTTGTCATAGAGCTGTAAATTTGGCTCCTGGTGTTCCCTGTTCAACCTGCAACACCCTCCTACATGAAGATGGTGGTGGAGACGGTCTGTATCTGAGTCAGAATATGCTGTTAGTTACTGCTTTTAGCATATACACCAGCCTGGCAGAGGGCCTGTTATGCTTTTAGTATCTAGTTAGCGTATGTCCCCTTCTCTCCCAGTGGCATATGTAAATTAAAAAATGCTTCAGCAATTCAGACAAGGGAGTTGGAAGAGTCTTTAATGAAAATGAAATTGAGAATTGAGAATTCAGGTTAAAATACTGATTTTGTGCTGTTCTTTAAAAATAAAATGGCATGTTTACCAGCCATGAACATACGCACCACCAGATTTCCACAGTTTTTATGATCCCAGTTTGAAATACTCTGTGGATGTGTAACTATTTATTTAGTCTGAAACATTGAATTCAACTCCTAAATGGCATTCTATCTTGTCCTACAGCTACTCTGAAGGGCACTCAGGATGAATTAAACAAGAAAGCACTTCAGACTTTGGAGAGGTGAGTAGGAATCTTGCGGATACTTGCCTTGTATTTCTTTGTTTTTAATGTTGTTTTTTTTCTTCTGTATAAGGCTTCCTTGCCTGAAAGTTTAAAAAACTGTTCAGTAGATTTCAGCAATAGTCTGTCAAAAACATTCCTGTGATGGCTAAATGCAGTGATTGTTTGGTTGAATATCCAAGATAAGAGTACCTGTTCTGGCACTGAACAGAAATAACCTTAGCCCCAAATTAGCTGCAGTGAGATCTACAGTGCTGGGACATGCAGCTTCCTTACATGATGCCAGCAGGCAAATGTGGAAAGCTAGTTTTGTCTCCGTTCCTCTGTGAAGCAGGCTTAAACTCCTATTCCCCTCATGGTGGAAAGTACCTTCACCAACAGGGTGTAGGCTGCTATGGGGTGACCTGGCATCAGTGCACTTACCGGGGAGGGGATGATTGCTGTCCTAATGAGTGTTTACGTGAGCTGTTGTACAAAAAGGGGGCTACGGAGCTAGTGGTACAAAACAGTCACCGCTCACCTGTTCTTCACCACTGTATTTTTTGGGGGAGCCTGATCGTAGAATCATAGAATAGTTTGGGTTGGAAGGGACCTCTAAAGGTCACCTAGTCCAAGCCCCCTGCCAGGGGCAAAGACATCTTCAACTAGATCACGTTGCTCAGAGCCCCGTCCAGCCTGACCTTGAACGTTGCCAGGGATGGGGCATCCACCACCTCTCTGGGCAACCTGTGCCAGTGCTTCATCACCCTCAGCGTAAAAAATTCCTTCCTTATATCTAGTCTCAATCTACCCCCCTTTAGTTGAAAGCC
>NW_008824421.1:1381902-1414282 GCF_000699105.1 Pygoscelis adeliae | reverse complement strand
GTTGAAGTCCCCCATGCAGACCAGGGCTTGTGAGCATGAGGCTGCTCCTATCTATCTGTAGAGGGCCTCATCCACTCGGTTCCTCCTGGTCGGGTGGCCTGCAGCAGACCCCCACCGTAACGTCACCTGCCCCTGCCTTCCCTTTAATCCTGATGCACAAGCTCTCAGTTGGCTCCTCATCCATCCCCAGGCGGAGCTCCATGCACTCCAGCTGGTCATTGACATAGAGGGTGACACCCCCTTCCTCGTGTCCCCTGCCTGTCCTTCCTAAAGAGCCTGTACCCCTCCATCCCAACACTCCAATCATAGGAGCCATCCCGCCATGTCTCCGTGATGCCAATAAGGTCGTAGCCCTGCAGGCGTGCGCACATCTCTAACTCCTCTTGCTTATTCCCCATGCTCTATGCGTTTGCATAGAGGCATTGAAGTTGGGCCCTCGATGAAGCTGTCTTACTGGCTGGAGTTCCTTTGTGCTGATCCAATTGCTCTGCCCTGAAACTATCTGAATTAAACTCCTCTGCAACTACTGTTACCTCAAGTAAAACTGCTTGGATTAAAACCCCTTTTTGTCAGTTCTGTTGTGGTAGAGAGGTGAGGTGTGAGCTTCCTGACCCTGTTAAGACTAAGTTACACCACCCAAAATACACTAGGTGGTGTTTGAGCAGTTAGCATTGTAAATGTAGATGCCTACAGACTTTGGATAGCAACTAAATGGAAGCTTATATGGTCTAAGTCTTGGGCTGAAGTATCTAATTCTGGGTTGGTGTGGTCATAAATACATTATAAAAGTGGTATCTCAAAGAACAGATGTAGCAGGTTGAACATGTTACTGGATCTTAGCTGTTTTTCTGATGCTGATCAAGGAGGAGTCCAGCATGTTTGTCTTCCACTGGTTTTGCAGTGGTTGCAAGAGCACATAGTAAGCTGAAACCACAGATGTCATTCTGTATCTTTACCCTGTGGAGATCTGAAAGATAAAATTTTAAAAAGCCATTTACTCGGTCACTTTTTAGATCCGGAGTATACTTTAAGTCACACTAGTTCCCAGACTCCAATGTAATACTTCACTACTGCCCAATTTTGATGTAATTGCAGTGCTGCAGTGCTTTTTTAAACTGCATTTATTTTTATCCTTTGACCTTTCGCACTGGCTGTGGCTTGTTTTCATGGTATCTTAACTCTAGCTAGGAAGCAGACAAGCTTCTAGCCAAACATTAGGTACTCAAACTTCAGCCAACAGGGATGTTGTGATAGTGAGCTGGTTACTGGTGTCTTCTTAAATGCCTGAGTTTGTTTTCTTTCTGTTTTTTCTCTTCCTTGTTTTTCCACCTGTTTTTAAAGTACATGTATGATCTCTCAGGCCATGGTTTGGCCTGTAGCCATCTTTATAAGTGGCCTTTTCAGCTGGAAGATTGGGTCAAATATTTTTCTAATACCTTTTGAGGAAACTGAACAGTAAAGTAACAACCCTTTTGTTTCTTTCCAAAAACACTGTTAATCTCTTCTCCCTTACATCCATGTGAACTTTGCCCTGTTATTTATTGTTGGAGACGCTACTGAAGGTTTCACAGGAGCTGCTTGCTAAAGAGGTGGCTCACCCTGCTCCAACAGCTTAGGGCAAAGCTGGATTCTATCTTGTGCAGTCTTGTTGTTGCTTGGGTTTGGGGGTTCTTTTTGTTGTTGTGTTTTTTTTTTTAAGTGTGGGGAGAAATTAGTGACTTGCCTGTACTAATTGTGCCTTAATGTCTTCGGCATTGCTTCAGAATCCTTGAGTGCTACCTTGACTTGCAGAGTTACAGGACACATTCAGTCCATATTAAATTAATTAGTTCTGGTGACATTAGTTATAAAAGTCAACTCCAACAGCTTCTTGCTCACAGGCCAAGACAGCATTTGAGAGGTGGCTGCCATTAAAATGGTGTGTGGTTTGTTTCCTGAAGTAATTCTTTGATTTTTGTTTGTTTGTTTATTATTAGCAAATTAATAGTTTTGCAGGGTTTTTAACCACCAGCCTTGTCAGCCTGTTGTTTCTCCCTCATAAGGACGTTAATAGTGCTCGCTTTGGGTAGGGCGATGCAGGTGCAGGCTTCCCTGGTGTCCTGGAATGCAGCCCAGAAAGAGGTCAGGAACGTCAGTTGGCTATGAGGGACTTTCCTCTTCCCCATCTCTCCCATGTGAAATGACTTCCCTGTGCTGCAGAGCTAGGAGTGAGCTCTGTGGGTCAGCGAGGGGATAATCCACTGGTCCCTGGGTTGGGCTGCCAGTGTGGCATGAGCCAGTGCCCCACTTTGCTCCTAGTTAGGTTCCCAAACCTCTATCTTCATGTTGCCTTGGTTAATGGCTTCTCCGCAGGCTAGCAAGCTCAGACTGCAGTTTCATGCTTAGCATAGTCTGAGAGGAACAGTTCTGTCTTGGTTGTCCATCACGGTTCCCTGCCTTGCATAAGGCTGTGTGAAGGGCCTCCACATCTGGTTCTGGAGACACTGCAGCCTTCACTAGCCAAGGGATCACTGCAGTGCACACTGTTGCCTGCTGTGGACTAGAAGGTAATATCTAAGAGGTCCAAGCTTGAGAAATAAGGGCCTTGGTTTTGGTCCAGGCTCAGCTCCTGCCATCAAATCTTCATTCCTCCCTCAGTGTCTTCCCTTTCCAAATTAGGAGTCTACCATCAACGATTAGACTAGAAGCTGCAGGGTGGAGGATGTTTTCTGTGTTTGAGCACCAGCTCACATCATGGGCTCCTGATCTTTAGTCCTCTACATGCTCATAGTGACAATAATAGCAGAAACAATTATTACTTTTTCAGTGCTAACCTAACGCTGTCCTACTGTTTGAAAAGTGGCAATACAGGAACAAGTTAGACAACTATCTCCCTCACCTAAATTACTTAAAATAATGCTTTAATGGGTTTGTCATAAGTTAAGAGCTACTTTCTCCGTATGAGTTATCCAAGTTCCAAAACATTAAGTGGTATTTAATGAAGGAGCATGTAAGTTGTATAACACCCTGGCAGTTGTGTTTCTCATACTTGTTTCTGTGAGGCCAGCATTGACGTGCTTTTTGTCTGGTTTTGGTGTGCTCCCCCATTACTGGACTAGTTTTCTGTAGGAGAGGACTGGGTTTTGTTCTGTGCTGTGTGTCTTGTGTGTGACTCATGGCAAAGGAGTTCTGCAAAGTACAATCTAACAGTCACTTTTCTCTTTGTATTGTTTGGTCATCCTTAAAGAGCACGTGACTTGGCCCCGGAAGATCACCAAATCGTCCTCTACCTATCACTGCAGCTGGCTCTTGTCAGACAGGTATGTGCAATAATTGGCGACCACTGTGTCGTGAGAGGGTGGGAGAAGGATAGTCCAATTGAACAAGACCCAGACTTGCTAAACAGGGTCCCTTCCTACATTGTAATCGATAACAATCAGAATGTTTGTGTAAGATATTTTTTATTATTATTATTTTTTAAATAGTAATTCTATAGCACATGGAACGACCTTCCCTAGGACATGCATTCAGCTCTAACTCATGAGCAGTGCTGTTCCCACTTGGAGCAACTTTGTCTGGGTGGGGCAAGCGAGGTGTGTTTATTCTTGTTCCCTGGGTATCATGCCGTGTCCTGCTGCAGGCCACTCCAAAGGCTCTCTCATTACTGCTCGGTTCTGTATCATGCCAGATCGCATGCTCTCTGTGCTGGGGATTGGTTTATTCCATACTTGGGCACATTCGGCTTTAGGCTTTGACGGGTGCTGGAGCTCTGCAGTGAGTGGGATTAGTTGGCATTTGAATGCTGCTGCAGGTGTTAACTCATAAAAATTAAGCTGATCAGAAAATACACTGCACTGCCTTTCAGAAAAACATTTGGGCTGTGCTTTATTTTTCTGTCCCTTCTTTTTATAATTGCGATGTGTTTTATTTCTCTGTCCCTTCTGTTTAAAAGCCAAAGTCTTTATTGGAACAGCCCCTATTTTTTAAATGCTTCTCTAGCTACATTTGAAATTTCATCATCATAGTTTCCTCCTTTGGCAGGCTTTCTGCTTGCTGCAGTTTTCTCTCCTTAGTCTACACTACAGAGTCAAACAGTTGGATCTTTCTTACTTTCCTGAGCTAATTAGGGGAACTGTGTGTTCATTAGGTTAAACTAATTGTTCCGAGAGAGCACACTCTTGATAATGTCACTTTTGTAACCCTTTCATAATGAGAGCAGTGTGTTGTGAGGAAGCCTGCAATAAGAAAGGATAATTAAAATGGCTTATTTAACTTTCTCATCTGCCTACTGGCTGCTTTATGATGCAGTTTGCTCAGGATCTTTCATTAAAAAATATCCTGCTACCCTTCTTTCTCTCACAGCTTTTGCCTCTTAGGGAGGTTGTCTGATCTGCTGCCTCTTCTGCTTCTTGCCATGAGTAAAAGCATTACAGCTTTTCAGCTGCTATCCTTAAAAATAAAATTAAGATTTTTGTGATCGTTGGTTCTTTGTTGTTTTCACTGTTACTGGTCCACTGCATTTTAACTCATTACCTTTTCTTTTTCTCCAGTTGTATCCTGTCTTTACACTGGTTTTTGTATTTCTCATTTCATCATTTCCCTTCCCTCCTGTTCTTTCCATTCAGTCTCTTGTCCTCATGTTCACTTTCTCTTTTGTCTACCTCACCTGTGTATTTTCATCCTTGATGTTCTGCCGGTCGCCCCTGCTACCATAGATGTGTGATCTAAGTGTGTCATGTAGTGTCAGCCTGACCCCTGTGATGCTGCTCTTGCTCTTCTCCATCTAGTGAGATATAAATCTTTAACGCATGCTTGGAGAGAAAGGAGATACCTGAGACATCTTTATTTTTAGACTGCTGTAAAATATCCTACTCTTCTTTTGCCAGTTTACTTAATGATAAACATTTGGTAATGCATTTTTAATATCCTTAATTATTTAAAGTATCTAATATATTCTCTTTCTGATTAACTGAAAGAGAAGTGATACCTTTTTTTGATAGATTGCATTAACAGCCCACAGTTAGGGCTTTCATCAGGTGATGCTAAAGTACCAACAAATCAGGACATTCCTCCACAGTAGGTTATAATAGGTACCTGAATGTTATTCTCAACAAATAGGCCTTTCTGTTTCCATAGTCAAGGTCAATAAATGAGGTAACCTTACCCAACACTGAAAAAGCTAGGTATCAGCTTGCATAGGTAAGAGAACATTTTCATGGAACAAAGCAAGAGAGGCAGCTGACCGTTAGAGTGCCAAGCAAAGTCGGAGCAATTCATCTTCCTTGGAAGACTCTGTAAAATATTTTCAATAGCACTCGTCTCTGTCAGCACTGGGCAAGGGAGAGGGGAAATGGAAAAGCATAAGCTTCCCTCTGACACGTGATAAGGATATGACAAGAAGAGGAATGGTTATAAAAGGTTTTCTTAGAGTGGGCAGTTGAAAACCACCAGCAACCAAAACGAAAGATGACAATGATGTGCTTTGTGCTTGTGTTTGTGTGTGTGGCTCTGTGTCTTAAAGACCACCGGAGTCACTGGGAGGACTCCAGTGACTCCTGGAGGGTCTAGGTCAGCCCCACGGTGTTTTAGGGTGGATTTTTCAGCAAAATACAGAGTAGAATACCCTCTTCTGTAAGGAGGGTCTCAATCTGGTTTTCCCCCAAAGTTCAAGTGCCATGAGGCCAAGGTCAGTATTTGCTGTAGTAGTTATCTCCACCTGCAGCACCTGGCTGGCAGCCGGCCGAGCCGGTCAACAAATGAGACTTGTAACTCCCAACTCCCGGCGGCTGGTTTGGCTGCTTCTACTGTTTCTGTGGTAACAGCATTTGGATCAGCAAAAACAAGGTAGAATGAACATTTTAAAGCTCACTGATGTTAATGCTTTGCCTTGGTTTTTAGCAGGCCAGTTTCTATGGAAATTACTGTAGAGAGTCAGCACTCTTCTTAATTTTAAGTGCTGGTTCCCTTCTTGTTTTGGGTAGTGGTGGTGGTTTTGACCTTGAATGCCATGTAAATTGGTATCAGGTACATAAAAACAACATATGGGGGTTTCATACCATTTTAATACTTGATTTCATTTGACCTTTCTTTGCATGAAAATAGGAAGGGAAAGACAGCCAGGAGCCAGCAGCTGAGAATTAGAGGTCTCACTTATCAATTTCATCTGTGGGCTGCCAACAGACCTGAAGTTTCAAGTGGCAATATCCGAAAAACACCTACCGCCTTCTGGAGTGTCTGGATGTAAAAATAAGATAAACATCGGTTAAGACACTAGAGAAAATATTTCAGCTGTTTTCTCCACAGTTTTTATTCCGGTTTCAAGAAGGCGAGACTGCTGTCTTTTCTTTGCCCCAGGAGGGGTGCTCTGTTTTAGTAGGTGCTGAGAAGGCGCTTCTTTCAGCAACTGCTGGATGTGGGTAGTTCTGGTCTGTGTTTCTCCCAGACCAGCTAGTGCCTCCTCTGCTGAACATACTGCTCTTCTGTCTAGGTCCTGGCCTAGATTCTTCTGGTGATCTAAAACAGCTTGTAGTAAGAATTAAGTAAGAATTAAGTAATAACTTAACTCACAGATATGTCCGTGCCTGCTTTCCTGAAGTTCTGGTGGACTGTAGCAAGTCTGTTTTCAATGGAAGCTCTTGCGAGTCAATAAGGCTTTCTCCTTTCTGTAATCCCCGTGCTATAAAAAGAGATGGAGAGGATAGTTTTAATGATTAATCAACTGTGATTCACAACTGATATGAAATTATAAGGCCTGAAAACTCCTCTTATGAGATCCTGTTTCATTTACCATTCTGAATACGCAAGTGCATTCTACTGTTGGGAATTATTTTTAACACTCATACTATTTTCCTTTTTATACCTATAATTGTAACATCCCAGCATTGTTTTTAAGGAAGCATATAGCATTATTGAAATAAATCCTATTATTTAAGAGGCAGCCTAAACAATCCATATTGTGGCATTATTTTGGTAGTGCTGCAAGATGCTATTTCTGGCTTACTGCAGTATCTTTGCTTCCTAGTCAGTGTGATCTGAATATACCTGTGTGCCATGCAGAACACGTGTGGTATATTTATTAACAGAAAGATGAATCAGAGAAGGGTAGCATCTTCTAATTGCAGGCCCTACTTGGACTTGCAGTCTGGCTGAAATAAGATTACTTTAAAGCGCAACACTTGTAGGGAATTTAAACTGGCAGCCTGCCTCTGATACAGCCCTGAAGTTTCAGGGTGCCATCTGGGCTGCCAGCTTCCATCTTTCTCATATTACATAGTTACTTAAATAAATAAGCTGTGGCATCTGTCAATAGATTGATGATCTCTGCTTTTCAAAAGCAGTTTATGTTGACTGTTGCCAAATATCTTGCTTTTATCGTTCTAGAAACTTAGTTTGTATTTTGTTGCACCTGCTCTGTTGCAGGTGGTTGATTTGTATAATGCTTCCCATAAAGGAATAGAATCTCTTCATATTATTAAAGGGTATTCTTTCTTATCTGTGTTTTGTCCACTGTTTCTAATTATGCAGCAGTGCTGTGTAGGCTACTAATGGTGTTACAGCACTAAGGAATCTTTCTGGGCTCAAATTAAACAACCAGGTGTCAAGGAAGCATGATTAACTTCCAAAAATGGCCATTGTCTGTGACTCTGATGGTAGTAGAGGGAGGCACTGAAATGAGATGTAACCATTGCAAGCCCTATGCTACAGAACAGGGGAAAATTATTTTAGATTACGTCTATTACAACAGTATGCGACTGCCTGTTCTTGCAGGAGCGACCACAAATGACTTTTGTGCTGCTTTATTTTGTGTATGCTGCAAGAGTCAGAGAGCTTCTTTGATAGATGGCCTCTGTTAGGGGTATTGTGTGATTGTCGGACATTTGCACATATAAAGCAAAGTCTCAGTGACTTAGTGTGCATGTTCACGTGCAAGTAAGGTCAAGTATACTTACAATTTTGAAGTCCCTCAGTAAAGACACTAGTTGCAAGTATTATTCTTTGTCTGATTCATACTAGCAAATTAGGATCACCTTCCCAAGTCTTTGAATAGAATCATAGAATAGTTGAGTTTGGAGGGGACCTCTGGAGATCACTTAGGTCAATCCCTGCTCAAAGCAGGGTCAGCTGGAACAGGTTGCTCAAAGCCCCCTCCAGTTTGGTTTACAGATTTTCTTTTTCTTCTGATGAACTTATTTTTCCCCAGACTTGGAATTTCTTCATGACTACTTGTACAGGTCTGAGACAGAGGAATAGAAAAAATAAGAGGTGTTTTTAGTCCTGAGTGCAAGAAGAGTCTTGATAGCAGCTTTGTTTTGGCAAGCCAAATTTATATACCTCTGGTATAGGTTCTGAAGAACTTTGCGGACGGGCAGATCTGGGTCCACCGCAGTCTCATGCCTGTTGTCCTGGTTCCAAGTTGTCTTGTCATCGCTAGTGTTTTTACATTATAAGAAAATATGTCCTAGCAAGCTGCTGAGGGAACACTGGTGATTTAAGCCGATGTGTTTACCTTTGCAGTAGGCTATAACAACATGTGGTTAAAGTAGCTCCACTGACAAGCAGTAATTCATTAAAGCTGAGCACTCAGTCAAATATCCCAACCTGAATCTAAGCCAGGATGTTCAGCAGTTTTGAAGCTGTGGGCCAGATGCCAGTTTGGGGTCACGTCTGTGGAGCAGTCACACTGATCTCCAGACTTGCATGGAGTCACCAGTAATAGACTGGTTAAGTATTTTGGCTTGCATATGCACAGTGAGAGTGAAATGTCGCTTGGACATTAGGATGAAGTTGTCCCATGAACAGAATCCGCACCACGCTCCCAGAAGTATACCTGGGATCTAGATAATCAGCAACCTCTGTTGTAACTGCAGGCAGCGTAATTGTTGCTTTCCTTAGTTACGTGCTACCTGTTTTCCTGAGTGATCTGTGGAGGTAGTGGGAATTCAACACTGGTGGTATGCCAAGGCAGGAGAATGTCTGCAGAGCTTTGCTAGGTGGGAAGTTCTTGTAGTAGGAAAGGAGCTATGTTCCCCATCCCTTAAGGGAAGGAGAGGGAAGGTATATGTGAGGAAAAGAAATGTATACATTTTTCTGTTTTGTTTTCTGCAGTCTTCCAGGGCCAAACACGGATCTGGAATCATTTAAGTAACAGTAATTTCAGACACTAGAGAATCTTAAAGAAAACCCTCCACATAAAACTTATTGGTAGCCAAAGGAAAGAAAATGTACTAAGAAGTTCCCTTTTGAACAGATAGCCTAAAATAGGGTATTGGATCACAAAGAGCATGTGATATACTTCTATTCATTATAGATGTTAAATTTTCTACCGAGTGAGACTTCATTCTAGTGACATGCTGCTGCTGTGAGTGTCAGGACTGCTCTTTACATCACTGCTTGCAAAGATATTTCTTTTTCTGACAGCATTTTGAATCTTGACTCTTTTACCCTTGAACATTCAAACTTAATTTTTATGTTCTTGATCCAAATCATGAAAGGCCTTGTACAGCCATCACAAAAGACAAAATGCAGCAGAGTTGTGTAATGCTCTCCCCCAGGTGAAGAGCCAGCCACCCATCCTAGAAAATGGAGTTGAGAATTGGGCCTCTGTAGTGGATCTGTTTACAGCATAGAAGCGCTGTGCCAAAGTAAGAGGGGATTGATTGGATCAGGTCTGCTGCTCCTGTTTATAAGAAATTATTTAGTAATGCTGCAGACTCTTTTCTCTAGAATGTGTGGGGTTTTTTTCAAGCAGTACAGTCTGTTAATTTTGTCAAACTGTTCAGATAGTAGAAGTCTTTCTCGTAGGTGCCTAAGTAGGATTTCTTCAGAATTTCTAATGACTGTATTTGTTCTTACCTTTGGGATATAATGTAGGACTGAAGGAGAAATGTGTTCTCTTTTTATTTCTACCCCATCTCCTCCCAGATCTCTGATGCTATAGAACATCTTCAAGAAGCACTGCAACTGTGCAAAGATGACATGAATTCACTTCATCTACTGGCCCTCCTCTTTTCAGCTCAGAAGCACTATCAGCATGCACTGGATGTTATCAACATGGCTGTTGTTGAATACCCAGAAAGCTTTAGGTAAGAGTTATTGCATGATGCGGTACATCCAGTCAGGAATGATCTGCTCATTAGCTCTCTTGTTCTCAATTATACACAAGGCGCCTGTTAAATCAGGTGTGCTATTCGTGTGTCACTCTCTTCCTGGTTGTACTGTGAAGCTAAAACATGTAAGGCTCGGGGTATTCTTTTGACTTTCTGTCTTCATGGTCTTTCTGTTTTTAAAACTAATCCTTGTGCTTGTTTGGTTTTCTAGTATTTGTCTTTCTGTATTGTGCTGATGATGTCTTCTCCCATATATCTCCCTGTACTTTTTCGTATGTCACTTTACAAGTGGAGAAATGAGTGTGAGACAACTATGATGATGTCTGTCTGTATCACAAATAATATTATATTTGGTAAACTTCCTGGTTAAAAACAAACAAATTCTTCATGTATTGACCAATCTTTTGATGCTCATGTATAACACAATTTGCTGCAATAGCACAGCTGGGGGAAAAGATCAGTTGAAAATCACAAGCTGTAATAATGTATAGCTGAAAGGATGGTTTGGCTGCCTAAGAGCAGGTTTCAACCAGCACAGACTTCTTGGAGCCAGAGGTTTCCACTGTTCTATGTTTGACTCAGTCCTTCATCCATCTGACAGAGATAAATTGAATTCCTTGTGATTTACTGTCATGACCTTTCAAAACAATGAATTTGTTGGTTCTGTGCAAAAATTAAAGCTACTGTAATACTTTCTGGTGATCACATACTAGCTGAGTTTCTCAGCCAAACTGCAGAAACTCCTGTTGCATTGCTGGAAGACCAGCTTCCATTCAGAATTGCCTGTATTTAACTGATGTTTTAAACCCACGCAGCATTGTCTTTAGACAGCCTGCTTTCTCAGTAGAGAGAGGGAGTGGCCTCCACAGGTGTGGTCCAGCAGCTGAGTGCGACGTTGTCTAAACCAGAGCAAAAGAAGGTCACAAGTGAGATTGAGGCTATCTAAATGTGAGCTTGAATGCTTTAGGATCTCTTAGAACTACGGTGCTGTATCAGCATATAGTGCTTTTCATTGTAAGCTGTATAAAATAGCTCTGCTGCCTGTGTTTTTGAGGTTACTTACTTTGTGTACGCGAGGAACTAAGGCTGTCAGTGCACATCTTTGAGAACAAAATGAAAATTAGTAATGGAAAAGCTCTTAAAATGATGCCAACATCTCTTCAGAGTGTGAACATGGGTATGATTGAAACAGGAAATACTCCAGTGGCTTCTAAATTGTGTTTTGTGGTTTGAAAGTAATAAGCATAGTAAAAAAACTCACGTTGTACAGTCATAGAGTCAAAGGTCAGATGTTCATTGAGGACTACAGACACTCCAGGATAGATAAGACAGAGGTGGAAGAGGAAGAAGCAGATCATTATTTATGTGAGGAGCAGAGTATTTGCCGTGTCAGAGCAACCAACTGGTCCGTCAAGTCCTGGATCTTTCCTCCAGCGCTTACTGATAATTTGTGTTTCAGAGGAGGACAAAACAAAGAAAACATGGTGTGCAAAGTAGCTTGGAGGGCTGCTGGATGGGTTCCTTTATACTGTCTGGTAATCTGTTTTCCCCAAAACAGGAAAGAATATTATCTCCTATGCTTCTATCAGTGCCAATCTTCAAGTGCAGAAAGACCTTGCAAGGAGTAGCAGAATAGATTGTTTCTGGTAGAAACGATGAATGTTGGTAGTGAAAGCCACAAGTTCATGCTTACTCCTAGACACAGACTTGCTAGAGTGTGTGCGCTTGGAAGAATGTCTCTTTGCTCCCTGCATGCACTGTGGTATGTAACACAGTTGGCAGTGAGACTCATCCACAGGTACACAGGGATGCAGGAGTAGGGACTGGCTTCTTGCCTCTGCTGCTGTGACTAGCCTGTCTCAGTATGGATCTTTCTCTAAACCATTCAGCAAATAACTGATGAGTGAGGGAATGGAGAGAGAGTATCAGTGTTGCAAGACAGAAAAAAATAAAAAATAAAAAAATTAAAAAAGCATTTCTGAAGAAAAAGAAGAACAGGAATCCAATAAGGGGGAAAGCAAGAAGAGTAACAGAATACATCTATAGTTTGTGCCAAATCTGAAACTGTTACAGACTTTCTAGAGGTCTAAAGTACAGTTTATACTAGGAAGGCTTTACTGCTTTCTAAAACCTCTTTGAAGGGAGAAAGACCTGATGCTATTGTGTATCTCCAGTTGTTACTGCCTTATAGAAAAATTGGAGTAAATTTTACTGCTGCATGGAATGACTACAGGATACTTCATGTAAATAGTATAGGCAAGTTCAACTGCATGATTTTAAAGCTGTATTTAAAAGTGGCTGATTATTTTTCCCAATTCACATTGATATGAACCAGGCAACTGTGTAATGTGGTGCCTTGGGGCTCCCTTCCTAATGACAACTCTTTTTGGAAGCATAGTTTGATGGCATGTATCAAGAAAAGAAGATGAAAGCTGCATTAAGGGACCTTAGGGCTCTGTAGATGGCAAAATATGTAAGTGTTACCTGGATGTATATCCTAAACAAAAGAAAGAACAATGCATAAAAAACTAAGGTCTTAACTGGCCCAAACTACAGACATCTCATACTGTTTGGTTGGCCTCTGATTGTATGTAATTAAGATGAGTTTGTTCCTGCTTTTTTATTTTCATATTAAATTCTTTCATTGTATATTTTAAAGAAGGAATCATTCAGGATGTCACGTAGTTGTGTAGTGGTTGAAGCAATTGGAAAAAATATACTGCATTACTCGGCTAACATACAACATCCTGTGGCATGAGCCCCATAATACTGACCCCAATATGTCCAGAAGTGCCCCTTGTTGGAGTGGATATCCAAAAGCATAAATTGTTCAGAAAAATGAACTTAGGAAGATATCGCTTCTGCTTGAAAGGCAGCATATAATACCAAATGCATTACATTACAGTCAGTGAATGACTGAATTTGAGCACTTTGATGTACTGTCAAGCAATGACAGAGGAAGACTGGGTAGAGGAAGAATGAGAGCTAGCTATGTTGGACATATTGCAAAATGGAGTGAACCAGAAGAAATACACTGCCTTGCCATGACTATAAAAGATAGAAATAATAGCAACCTTTACGTGGGAGGTATCACCTGAAAAATCGCAGACTGCCCAGGATAAAACTTAGTAGTTTTACATCCTGTCAATGTTGGTATGCTTTTAAAATAAGTTAATCAATGCAGTACCAACAGTTGGTTTTGGTATATATTTCAAAGCACTATCTCCAGCACATCTGGGAGAGAAGACTCCTGATGGCATCAGATAATCTCCCCTCCAGGTCAACGATGCTGATCTTCAGCCTTTCTTAAGATGGATTCCTTCCACTTTTTTCCAACTCAAAGGCCAGCCTTTTGGGCAGTGCTCTACCTGGGACCGGCTGTGATTACCTCCCCTGGCTTGTCTTAGGGATAGATCTTTTACCTGGAAGCAATAATATTAGTGAGCGCCCCTCTTGCCCCCCAGCTGATCTTCTTAAAATAATGCATTGTTTATTTAGAAGGAAAGTATTTCCCTTTTTAAAGTCCATATTCACACCTCACAAAATGTTCCATGCAGAAGTCCCATAGGTCTGGCAGCCTGCAGAACCTGCCACAGAGCATGGCTGACACAGTCCTTTGTCTTCAGCTGGTCATATTTCCTCCTTCCTGCTTTGCTCATGCCTTTGTCCTCCTGACTCACCCACTCTTCCAGAGACTGTTTTGCTCTCTGGTCATCTTTTAGCTGTAATTGGTTAGCTCCCAGCACTGGAAAAAAAATTAAGGTCTGTACCTAGCCTGGGGTTGGAAATAGGATATCAATTTTATGGATACTCTGTTGCTTTATAATTGCTCCCAGACTGCTTATCAAAACCTATTCTGTTGTTTCCAGCTTGGTTTTTTTGTCTCCTGGACAGCCCCATATTAAGTTAGAACAATACATTCTTCTGGCGTAATGTACAACAACTTCTAATCGCTGCCCAATGTGATGGTGAATGTTTTATTAAATGGTGTCCTGGTTTTGGCAGGGATAGAGTTAATTTCCTTCCCAGTAGCTGGTACAGTGCAGTGTTTTGGGTTTAGGATGAGAAAAATGCTGATAACACACCAATGTTTTAGTTGTTGCTAAGCAGTGCTTACACTAGTCAAGGACTTTTCAGCTTCCCATGCCCTACCAACTGAGAAGGCTGCAGGTGCACAAGAAGCTGGGAGGGGGCACAGCCAAACTGGCCAAAGGGACATTCCATACCATGTGATGTCATGCTCAGTACATAAACTGGGGGAGAGCTGGCCGGGGGGCCGCTCGAGGACTGGCTGGGCATCGGTTGGCCGGTGGTGAGCAATTGCACTGTGCATCACTTGCTTTGTGTAGTATTATTATTATTTTATTTCAATTATTAAACTGTTTTTATCTCAACCCACGAGTTTTTCTCACTTGTGCTCTTCTAATTCTCCCCCAAACCATCGGGGGGGGGGGGAAGTGAGCAAGTGGCTGTGTGGTATTCAGTTGCCAACTGAGGTTAAACCATGACAAATGATTATGTCTTTATGTCTGTAGCAGTTCTGCATCTGGCACAGGAGATGTAACTTTTAAATTAATAGCTGCTAATATTCCTTTTCTTCCTAAACTATAAGTCACTATCCTATTGCTTTCAGAGTCTCAAAACTAGTTTTAAAGAGAAAAAACAGAAAAATTTTGGGAAGTGCTGCTATTCTACACATAAAGACTCAAAAAGAAGCAGGTGGGTTGGTGTTGCAGAGCAATGTAGCTGTCAAATGCAGATGCTTTTGTTCTACCCAGATGTTTGCTCTCACAAAAGTAATTACTGTAAATGTAGTGCAAAAAAGCTAAGAAGGCCAAGAAATATTAAATATGTATCCTGGAGATTGTCAATAAAAAAGGAAGTAAATTTCGCATGGGGAATTGTGTGTGTCATCTTGCTGTTTTAGCAGAAAGCTAGCCCTCAAAACACAAAGTCCTCTTGTAGTTTAGAGAGGTTTACTGACAGCAGATGTCCTTGACTTCATCACTAATTTCATTAAGGACCTGTGAAGTAATTGTCTGGCAAGATTTATTTGTCATAGTCTGGTGCAGACTTACTGTGAGGAGAGCTGTTCTGTGGTATATAAGCAATGTCATTTATCAGGTGCTTCCACTTGCTACATAAAAAACCCAATGTAAAATTGGGATCTCAAAATGCATTATTAAACTGGCATTTCCACTTTGAATTCTTTTTCCATTACTTGTGAGGCTATTTCTTGTATGTTGAAAATAAACAACTCTTGCCTTCTTTGAGCAATATCTTTATGGGCACTAGTGGAATACTACAGTATTGTTGACAGCCATAAAGTAGAACTGTCTTTTTGCCTATATCTTCACAGGGAATGAGGAGTCAGTTGTCTCTCAGTTGATAGTTTGCAAACATTTGTGTTAACGCCTAGTCTATACCACAATTTTTGTGTCAAGATCAATTGTATCTCCCACCCCTCCTACCTCACCCCAAGGTAATATGATTGTGTATGCTGTAGAACGGTTTTACCACTTTTCTCATGAAAGTGGTGGTGACCTCACTTAGCTTTAGAAGTATGGCTTTAGAGAATCAGATCAGTCTGGTTATATGATTCCAGTTCATCATTAGGCAAGAGGCAAGGAAGCCTGGTACATCTTGTGAACAGACATGGTGATAAAACAGCTTGTTAAAATCCTCAGGGTATTGTTTTGTTTGCTGCATTCCTCAAGGGTGCAAGGTCTGCAGATCTAAAGCAGGGATAAATTAATATTTTGGCTGTAGCATTTGATCATGCTAGACTACTTCTCTAAATAGGATATTCAAAACTCTTTTAAGGGTGGAGCTTTTGTAAGTTGACTTCTTGTAGTGGTGTGTTCACACTCTGGCTGATGAGAGTGACCCACAAACGTTTTTATCTTTGTATTGATGCCCCAGGCAATACTACAAAGTGATAAAAAGTGGAAGTATATACTTGAGTGATATGACAGTACTGTGCTACAAGAATACAAAACATATATAGGCTTGGCTTCTGTGATTCACTTAAACAAAAGGGATGTATTATGTGGAGTTAGAAGGGTTGAGCTGGGTCTTTTTCTATAGTAATCATGAATGTTTGCTTTTGTTGGCATGTTATGATCCCTTGTTGTTTTTACAAAATTAACCTAAAAAACCCTTGGTGATCTATTGCAATAATCAGGACTATACTCTGTGGAACTGGTAATGCTACTGAGTATTTCTATGCCAAATATATGAAGGGAAAGCTTTACGCTAGTCTCCTGACTCTTATTAATGACAACACAGAAACTTAAAGCTAAAAGAATTTTAGAAATCTAAAGGCTTTTTTCTGGTTTGGATTTATTTCCACCTTTTTAGCTGCTGTTTTCTCTTTTCTTTTTTTGCCCTGGATGATGAGGAAACAGAATGAATTCTTGAGCTACGGTATCCAAGATCGGATTCCCATTTTGGCAGGTTCGAACACATGTATGCACCCCTTTCTAAGGATCACAATCTGATCCAAGACAAAAATCCAGCAGATGAGCATGATAGCCTTCTATCCACCATCTTAATGCGGCAGGAAGAAGTATCCCCCTAGCTGGTTCATGTCTGTTTGTGCCAGGAATGGATTTGTGTTAGTGTACATATAAATTCATCTTAAAATTATACGGATGGATTCAATGGTACCTGGGGAGAATTCTATTCCTTCATAGCACGGGGTTCAGAATATGAATGAAAGGAGTTAAACAGAGCTTTCCTTAGAGAGGAAACCTACTGCAGACATTTTTTTTCATATGGTATGAAAAGAAGGAACAGCTGCATGGTTTTCCAACCTTAGCAGCAATGGTTTGAGTCTTTCCTCTGGATGAAAAATCAGTTTTATTTCATAATACCTTCTTTTTTTCTACCACCTGAGTAAACAGCTACTGCCTCCATTCATTTAAGACCTTTATAGTGAGCAGCAGTGCTTCTAGATGCTGGTTTTAGTATTGGAGAG
The DNA here is from genome assembly GCF_000699105.1 of Pygoscelis adeliae. NCBI lineage: Eukaryota > Metazoa > Chordata > Aves > Sphenisciformes > Spheniscidae > Pygoscelis > Pygoscelis adeliae. Next base: position 1,397,218 of record NW_008824421.1, on the reverse strand, counting down.
GTAACACAAGTTCTGCAAATGCCTAGGCTTCACTTCAGAAATTTAGGAATAAATTCCAAAATGCAGGAATAGCATGGCTGATTTCAGATTAAATAGTTACCACCCACAGATTCTGTACTTCAATGCAATTTATTTGTGTAAGAGCGGGAAGTTCCATAAGGGAATGTCAGTAACTTTGTGTTTGATACTTCAAGCTCCGATTTTGTGGGTTTTCCTGTAGATTTCAGCTGTGTGTTTGTTGGGGCTGCTAGCTTGTTTTTGACATGACTTTTAAGGCTTAGTGACTACTGATAAGCTAGAGGAAAATGAAACCTGTGAACCACTTGGTGGTAGTAATAACTGGTTAAGTTACTTGTTGATCTTTAAAATTCATGTTTCTTTGATGGGTCAGGCCTTAATAGAATAAACTCTGACCATTCAGCACAGCTGCTTTTTGAAACAGCAAAATGTCAATTTTATATTCCTCTACTTGCATTTATCTTGTGCAATTAACTTCTTGCCAGTACTTTCTCACCTGAATGGAGAAATGGACGCTTTTCGGTTCCTGCTGGCTCACTTCAGTGCATTGTATGTATCTGCCATATCAGTGAGTTAGTCCACCCAACACACGCTTTTCTCCCTGCTAAGTGCCATTTTCTTTTGAACAGCTGCAGGGTGTTCTGCTTTATATTCAAAGGAAGTGTTTAGGAGCCCTGACTGTCTACGTTGAATGCCAGAATGTATTGAAAAAATAGCATGTGTGTAATATCTGGGCAGCAGAGTCAAGTTGCCAGTAGGAACTCTGTGGGCTGGAGTTTAGCCGTAGTACGTGCATGTGGGAGTTACCCAAGGTGCGGAGGGACTTGGTGATTGGGATCACTGTGTTTCTGCCAGGCAGTTTTGTGAACTCCAAAGGTAGGCCTGGGTCGCAGAGATCAGAAGGAGGACCTGAGGCATGCTTGCTGGCTGGAAATCAAGAGAACCAAGGCGGGGAAGGTGGTGCCAGCGTGGGAAGCCCAGCTCTAAACTTCCTTTCCTGCTTCGGGGCTACACACGTATACAGGGGGGCTGCATAGGGTGCCACCATTTATTAGCAGCTTCAGACGTCAGTTTCTGCTGGAAAACATGGTTAGAACCTTCTTGAACTGAACTCCTTCAAGGCTCTCTTATTGTATGGATAAAGGAAGAAACAAAATGCCCTGCTTGGCTATTTTTCACGTTTGTACATCCAGTGAAGGTGAAGGCTGTGGAAAGTGCTGTCAAACATACAGATCTGATAATCTGAAATTGTTTCCTGAGGCTCTCAAAAGCCGATCACCAGAGGAGTAGAGGAAGATATGCTGGGGTTTTTTTTTCTTACGAGGCATTTGTGGATTTTCCAAAACCTTTAAAAAGCCTCAAATGCAAGGATGATCAAGAGTCTCATTTTTTGATTGGGAATTTATTTTTCAGAATGAAGAACGTCAGCTTTATTTAGCATTCACTGACAATTACTGTTCCTAATCATTTCTAGAAAACACATTTCTGGAAAATACAGAGAAGCATGGATGTTATGTTTAGCAAATTGTTTTTCAGTGCAGTAAATGACTTTCCAAGAAGTTTGCAGCGCAGTCAAGCCATGTTGTCTCTCAGATGAGTATTGTGCTCTGATCACTCAATAAAAGGATTGGTTTTTATCATCTCCAGCTAGAAATTTCAGACTCAAGCAACTTCTACTCTAAGGTCCTAGGAGGATTTATTTATCTAATGAGAAGAGCACAAAATGTTTTTATTCTTATTGTTTTCTTCTTCAAAAAGAAGAGGGAGGGGAAAGTATTCAGACTTTCTGAAGAACTCACCAGGGAACAGAAACTGAGTGTGGTAATTTTTCAGCCACGAATGTGTGTTTTACCTTCTGAAAACAGGGAAAGCCCTTGCCCTTCACTCTCTCAGAAACACTGGTAATTGTGTCTTAGGGGGTAAGTTTGCTTCTGTCGCCATTGTCATTAATGTCTGCAGAACAAGTATGTAAGCAGGCACAGTCGTACTATTTGATATTAGTCAGTATTCCTGTTACTTAATATTTTCGTCTCTGTTAGTAAAGGAAAGAGAATGATGAATGGAGATGTTAGAATTGAGAGAGACAGAGACTGTAACGTAGAAGTTCTGTGTTACCGACATGTCTTTAAAAACATCCAAATGTATCCGTTAATATGCTAACATTTTTACAACACAAAACAGGTAATATGAATCATTTTACTCTGGTTTATTCATTTTTACCTTGGCTTGAAGCTTTCTGTTACATATATAGTTCAGCAGTAAGTTTGTCATAAGACTGTATTTTATGAGGAAGGGTGAACATGAGGATGGAGAGCTAAATGGTCTAACCAAGCGTTGCTGTCATTAGCAGAGTTCTTCCTACATACACCAACAGAAAATTTGACCCAGAACTATGTAAACATGACATAGAATTGTGTTTCTCAGCACTGTGGCTGGAAATACGAACTGCTGGAGATCTAGCAGGCTAGGAGTTGAACGCAGTGACCTCTACTCCATATGTCTCAATCAGCTGGAGAAGTGGCAGGAAGCTGATAACTAGCACCTCAAATGAAGATCACACAAGTAAGCAGTTGCACTGAAATTCACAGTGAAAAGACTCCTGGACATATTTTTTTCCCTGGAATCTGGCCATTTGCGTCTACTGAGCACGTGCAATGACTTGAGATTATTGTGTAGTTTTTCTTGTATTTTCTCAGGACAAGGTCAATGTCTTTCCCGTGTTGGTAGAGTATGTAGCACAGCAGGGCTCTGAACCCAGCTGAGAATATAGCATGCCACTGCAATCTGTGTAATGAACAAGAGAGATGGCCAGTCGGTCCTTCCACAGGTGGGTAAGGGAGCTGCAAGGAGCTGTGCTACTGAGTGAAGGAGAGAGCTGTACCTTCTGCCCCGTGAGTTCCAGCAAACAGTCGTTTTGTCTGATTCCTCAAAAATGAGGCATTTGCTGTGTTGGGGAGAAAAGGAAAAAAATCTTTTGCTTGGCTTAATAAATTTCAGTAATATTTAAGTGGGGAAAAATAGTGAAGTAGGAATGACATAACTCAATGTGAAACAAAAGGATACAATACAGGCTTGACGATCATCTTTAGAGTCTTCTCCAGCCCTCCCCAGACCATTGCAGCAGAAGTCCTTAGAGAGGCTGCCATGATGTGGAGTTGCAAAAATGACGCTTGAGGAGAGGAATGTGTGGCATCTGCCCACCTCCAGATGTGCGTGCCAGATAAGGATGCAGAACCAATAGACACCAGCTGCTAGACTGTCCTCTCTGGGATCAAGAAACAGCTCGTGCATATAAGAGAGCACCAGTTGCAAAGGGTATGTCAACGCTGCCGGAGCTGCTCCTCACAGGGATGTGGCTGGGCTGGCTTCGGGACGGCTTCAGCCCAACTCCTTGGGCTGCTGCTGGCAGTCTCCACAGAGACATGGATCTGTGTGGGCAAAGTGTCCAGCTGCTTGCGCTCACACTCTTGAGCCTTGTGGACCCCATGGGCTGCCTTGAACTGCGCAGCAGCTCTTCAGCTAGGTATCAACTAGCCTGAATGTATCGAGCTGCAGCGACTGCCAGCAAGGCGAGCAAAACATCGGTGGTAACTAGCACTAAGTAGCAGACAGAGACTGAGAGCAAAAGGGTCAGAGATTTTCCTGGCCAGCACAAACCAAGCACGTGCTAATGCACAGAGCAGTCCCCAAGGCTTAGATGTCCCATGTACTGGGTTAAAACAAAAGAAAGCTACCAGTAATGGGCACCTCAGGAAGCCACTGGTAAGCAGGATGGGGCCAGTGTTCATTTGAGGTAGTACATGCCACTGCCAGTCAGCTGTGCTGATCTCACTTGTAGGGGATTTTTAATCTACCTGGGATTGCTTTAATCTGCTCTTCGTACACCTCCAGAAGGAATGGCTCCTGAGAGGGAGAGCACAGAGACTTCCTCTGCCTTTCTGAGGCACCGCTATAGTTCTGTAGAAAGACTTGTTCAGAGCTGTGCACGGTAGTATTGGGAGTTTATTGTTTGGAGGGGGTTTTTTGCATCCAAAGTGCTTGTGTGAATTAACGCTTTCTCTTCTACAATTGCACGTAGGAGTCAGGATACATATACTAAATTATCTTTCAATCAAAAACATTCTTCTGAAACTAAACTGGATGGTACATTTTCTTGTTTATTGCTCTAGTGTTAAAGCAGACGGAAATGCTTGGAGTCTCCTTTGTTACCAGGGGTATAAACTATGTCACATCTTAATCAAGAGGCTGCACATTGTCAGTTTGGAAATGCCAGCTGGAAAAAGGTTTTATTTTCCAAGTTCACTTTAAAAAAGAAGAAAAAAAAAAAAGATTCAATATATATGCACTCTTTGGAGCCTTCACACCAGCTGATTTTCAAATATAATAGGGGTTGAAGCCTACTCTACCAGCAGCTCTGGGATTATGTTCCTTCTTTCTCAGTGGCAACCAGCAATTGCCTGCTGCTTCCCTGGCCACCTGCAAATGTCAAGGGTTTGCGCAGCAGGGGCATAGTCCTGTGCAAAATGTCTGTGGGGAACAGGAAGGGAGATCCTGTAGGGTGATGGTGTCCAAGTGTGTGTGTGTGGTGTGTACCATCTGTGGTTTTGCAGGGCACTAAAACTTTCATCTGAAAGCCTATGGTCTTTGGTGTTATCTCTCTCCTCTCTGTGCTGCCCCAGACAGTGTGTATTTCTTAGTTTTGGTAGCCATATTTTGTCCCACATATGTAAGACTGCTTTTGAGCAAAGCCCCATTACATTTCTTACAATTTTTAAAAAAAATTTTGCAGAGGCAAAATGCATCTGAATCAAACCTTTGTTGCTTTAAAAAGGATTAACCGATATATATATATAGAACGGAAGAGAGCAAAGCAAGCTTGACTTAAGACTTAGCTTTTCAGTTAAATTTTGGGGGGATGTAGAAGCAAATGCATGTTAAACTTCTGCAATGTTAGCTTATTATTTAAGCCCTATGATGATATTGTGAAGGACAGTATCTAAATAAGCTGCTGCAGGGGTATTTTATTCAGCTCGTTAGCTGTGATAGTAACATTGGAAAGCATGTAGAGAATTCTAGTACAGATTTTTGAAGTTTTAGAGGTCAAACTGGTCTCAAAAGAATGAAATAACTTCTTCAGATGCCTTACCGGCTCAGACCATACCTAATCCTTGCAATATGTTTTTTCCATCCAATGTGCATCAGGTATTAGACTTGGCTCATTTCTCCGCCTAGATCTCCTGCAAACTTCTGATGCAAAAACTGTATTTTAGATATGGCAATATCCACTTCTGATCTCATCTAATTGGCCCCTGCACATGGCAGAGCCGGTGTCTCATTTTACATATGAGACATATAGCAATGTCTCATATAGCAATATGCACCCTGAATCTGGGAATTCTGGATGTAAGCAATATCATAGCTGAACAATGATTTATTTTTTCTCTAACACAGTATAAGCAACTTTACAGCGTAAAGTTGCAGTGCCACATAAAAGCTAGAAGCAGCACTCACAAATTAATGTGTTCCAGCAAGTGCTCGTTATGTGCCTACATAGACTAGGCCATTAGTCTGGGATTAGTTGCAAGACATGGGAGAGACAGAAATCATGGTTTTAGGTGTCACTGCGAGCACTGTTATTACAGGGAAGAACTGATGAAGCAATTCTGTATCCAAACAGCACCTTAAGGAAATCATGTTTCTTACAGGGTAGGGCAGATCTGCTCTTCAGCACTTACGAGGCTGTAATAAGCTGTAACTGGTTGCAAATAATGTTACAGCTGAAAAAAAAGTGTTGCTCTATCATTAAGGAAAAAGCCATATACAGGTTCTCACAAATGAATGAATAAATTCTAAATGCTTCCTCTGATGTGTGATCTCCGAAGTTAACACCACTGATTTCTGCACACTAAGAATAGTACAGGGTGTCAGCACCGAGGGAGTAAGAGAAAGGAAAGAGAAAGATACCCTTTCAGTCTTCTGTAGCGTTCAAATTGCTTAAAGCTTAAGCTATGTAGCATAAATGGCTACATTTGCCATTGCAGAAGTTAACTAAATAGCCTTGTACCAGCGCTGTAGTAGAAAAATCCCTAGTCATTGGCTTGGCCCCGACCTGAGCGATGCTTACTGCAGGAAAACAGGTGTACAAATGGATGTATTTTCTGACCTTGGCACTTGTAAGTGCTTATCTTTGCTTGCAAGCAGGTTCTGTTTGGGCTGTTGGCCTTTTAAGAAAAAGCTTAGGGTCTAGAATTCAAGCTGAAGAAAAAGAAAGCCACACTGTTTTACCCTACCCAAGTAGGGGAAAAAATACAGCCGAGAACAGTGCAGATGGCCTGAGTCAGACTGGCACACAGTACTGGAGTATCAGCATCAGCTGACTACCTTAAAAAGTGAGGTCCTGTCATCTCCCTGTTTTCACTGGGGATCTCATAAGCTGCTTTTCCAAGATTATGCATAATAGCAGTTTGGCTGAAAATATCTCCCAGAAGAACAAGAAAAAAATTGTGTGAAACCGGCATGCATTAAAGGCCAAGGAAGAGAGGATATTTATTTTTTTTTCCTTACTGATATTAAACTTTATCAAACTAAGCTGATAAAAATGTAACAAAACAGAAAATCACAGTGCTGCAGGATATGTGTTTTCTACCTGGTGCTCTTCTAACTGGCTACACGCATTTTTTTTCCATCAAATTCAACAGCCTCTCAGCAAATTTTATTAAACTCGATTGCCAGTTTCTCTTGTACATGACAGCCACTGCTAACAGCGTAACTGTCTGGGGAGGAAGTCACTGCTCATCTTGCTCAGTGCACAGTCCATCTAAATTCCTTCACGGTTTTAGTATATATCATGAACAATGTTGATTATGTTTTCAGCACTTAAATAGCACCATTAAACTGTTGCTCAAGAGTACGCCCTAATCAGCATTTTGAGTTTGGGCTTGGAATAGAATTTGCAAGCAGGATTGAGTGCAGAGCTGGTAGTTTCTGAAGTTTAAGGCTGCAGTTGTGTTGAGGTTTTATATAACAAATACCTCATGCCTTAGTCAGAGCCACTTGCAGCGGGAGTAACTATAGTAACAAAACAAAGTTTCTAGCTAGTGAAGGAATATTTCCAATGAGCAGGACATCAGTCTCTGATCCAGCCCCTGAAATACGCTTATTTATCAGTTTTGTGTGCAATGCTATTTTAATAGCTACTACTGTATTTTCAAAGCTACTTAGAAATTTTCATTTGTTTGCTTTTGGTGTGGGGGTTTTTTTGCCTGACACCTATGGAGGGCCTTGCTCCTTTTGCGTTCAAATGGAAATGTTCTAACTATATTCCTGCTTTTTTAACTTGTTTTCGTAAAGAAATGGGGATTATGCAGTTGGGCATTTTATACCTTGAGCACTTTTGAAAATGCTGGCTGATTTAAAACAAGTTTTGACAGTGTGTTAGAAGTCCCAGAGATAATTAAGTTTCTGCAAATTTCCTAAAAGCCCCTGGCTGAGTCGAGGCCGGAGGGGGCAGGCAGAGCCGAGCCGTGCTGTGCTGGGGTTGGCAGCCGCCTGCGGGACGGGCGAGCACACGCGCGGCGGGTAGGACACGCGGGGACATGGCAGCAGCACCGTCACGGGTCTCCCAGAGGGCTCTGGGAGAAGGGCTTGCAGGGGGGAACGGAGACAGATTGCGGTGGGGGACAGGGGCAGAGGATGCAAATCCGTAGGAAGTTGCATACCACCTGTGAAGGGACAGTTTGCAGCATTTAAGTGAAGAGTATATAAATATATGTTTGTTTCTGTGTCTTGTATGCTCATTTGCATGTGTAACGAGTGATAGCAGAATGAGTAAGGAAGGTGATGAGGGATGCTGCAAGAGGTAATCAGCACAGCTTAACCAAATCTGCACATGTTGGAGGTGCAGTAAAAGGCTGGGGTCTCAGCATGGCCTGCAGGAATCGGCCTCCCTTGGAAACCACGGAATCACACCTCTTTTAGGTTTTCACAGAAATCCTAACCTAAAAGTGACAGCTTGGTTAAATAACAGCAGAAAGAATTATTATTCCATTAATAAAAAGGTCTTGTAAAACTTCAGTAGAGAGCTTTTCTGTTGCCAAACCGATGTTTTATGAGGAGCAGGAAGACATTTTTAAAGGAAGCATGACATTTGCTGAAGCAAGCTGAAAGCACAGTACTGTGCCCTGGCTCTGTCTCCCCAAAGCTGTGACTGCATTAGGACAGTCTACGTGTGAGTTTCCTTATCCCAGCTTCATAAACCAAAAAAGTGCTAGTTTTTAAAGAGGTCCCTGACCCTTTTTTCTATTGTCTGTGAATAATTGTCTTTTCTAAAGTTCAGTAACTTTTTGTTCAAATGAATGAGACATAAATTGACATTATGAGCCTCCAATAAAACTAAATGCGTTACTGCACTAGAGTGGATTCTCCCATTCCATGTATTTCCTCTTTCAAGCTTCTTGCTCCTAATTCTCTAGCCATTTGGTGGTAGAGTATTTGGAGCACCAGGCAAGGAAACGGAGGTGTGGAAAATAAAAAGGAAAACAGAGTGAGAGAAAGCCAAAATCTGCTCTTTGGACTTGAGGGAAGGTAAAAATCCATCTGAAGCTTTTACGTAGTTTTATGGGGCTGTTCCTGCAAATCAGAAAATCTAGTAATTCACCTCTTCTGCATAGTAAGATGCTGTTTGTCCACCGGTAGACAGGAAGCAAAAAGCCATTCTTTTGCAAAAGCATATTTCCTAGATGGTGTATAACTGTAGTAAACCATTTCAGCCCCAGACTCCTTGCAATGATACTCTGTTTGAACTTCACAGCAGCTCTGTGATGCATGAAACATTTGTAATCGCTTTGTACACCAATGAAATGCAGCTGTGACTGGGGAAGAGTAGAACAGCTCTTCAACAGGGAATAACAACAGCAGGTATCAGATTAGGCTGGAAAGTTAGGAAGAATAATCTGCCTGGTTGAAGTTGGCGAGATGGTTGTAGAAGGACAGAATGTAGAGACCAGAGCTGGAGTTTTACCGTATCATGAGCTAACACCTGTGTTCATGTAAAAATGTGACCTAGGCTCCTTACTATCTTCAGTTAATTAAAACTTGCATTTTACATTTCATTTAAAATGAATTAATGATCCTAACAAGGGATGGACAGGTATTAAAAAGGATGAATCTTAAGGGGACAAATGTAATCTTAAAGACCCAAATAAAAGCAATTTAGTTCAACGTGTTAGGGAAAGCTGGCCAGATATAACTAAAGCCATCTCTTTCATTTGATGGTTGGAAAGATTTTTTTACTCCCCCTAAATCAGCTACAGCACTAAATCCCATAATAGAAATGTTCTAAAATTAGTAGAACTGGCTGGGTTTTCCATCTTTGCTGCACAGTTCTGGTTAGACTTATTAATGAAGAACTCAACTTTTGCCTTTCTCTCTGTTTTAATAAATTAATAATAGGATGAGTTAATGTAGCAGTAAGTTTCAGGCCTCATTCTACATCACATCAGTTTGTGGTGCTTTTCCCAAGAGCATTTAACTTTGTGTTGTTGTATAGCAGCTGTAAGTGTACAACAGTTTCTGCATGGTGTCTGCTGCATAACTGTGCTCGTGATTTGTGGTCCACAAACTAATGCTTGTGGATTGGACAGGTTCATCCCTTGGATTCTCTAGAACAAAATTCCCAAAACTGCAGATCGCAATTCCCTGCGGGATAGTAGTAGTGTTCAAAACAGATTGCAATACAGCAGCCAGCATAGCTCAGTTCCATGGATACAGGGGCCTGAGACGCAGCTGTAATCGCTGCTGCTAAGGTTGTCCCTTCCTTCTCCTGCCAGTCCACCATGCTCATAAAAAGTAGTCACGGGTGGTTTGGGACTCAGCTGCGCTCTAAAACTTAAGAAAAATTGGCTGAGGAGCCAAGCGGAGACACAACTTGGAGCAGTCAAAGTATTTCTTTCACTCTTGTAATTTAGGCCTGCTTCCTGAGTAGCAATAATAAACCATGGAATGACTCATTTGACAAGGTAAGTTGCAGTTTAACTTTTACTTATGGCAGCAAAAGAAAAATTTGTCAGACGGATGTGTCCTAAGGCACAACCCATGGGAGAGGAGAGGGAGGGATGAGTCCAGTGCCCTGGCTGTGTTTTCCCAGTTACACAGGGAGTCTCGCAGTTACACGGTTTAGGCAGGGAGGGCTGGTATATCTGAACAGAGCTTCTCCTGTCTGCTGCTCCACATGCTGCCCGCAGTGAAGCATGCTGTCTTAAGTTGGGATGGAGTGGTTCGTAGTGGTGTAGAGCTGTACCAAGCCACACCAGGCTACCCCATCAATGCAATTAGCTGGTTTAACAAGAGGGAACACACAGCTTACACGGAGAGGGGAAATGTTTCAGTGGTTTAATCCATTTCCCAAGGTAGTCTTTGCTGGGTTAACTCCTACAGAATTGTATTACGGAGCAAGTAGATGATATGTTCTGCAACTTAAGTAGTGTCTAGATGATAGATTTTATGGCCTTGGGAATTTATGCGCTACAGTTGTTGTGATGCAGTGGCTTTGCAAAGGTGATATTTTTGTACTTGAGGTTTCAGTTGTCCATCGGTTGTAACCCTGAATATAAATATCAGAATTTGTATCCATTGGAAACAGCAAACTGCTCAGAAGAGATGGCAATCTGGAATACGTGGATCTGCAGGGTTTACTGAACAGACTTCACCAGATTTGAGTGAATCAAGCACGTTACATTATTATTTACAGTTTTCAGTGGAGAAATGAAACTGGGTAACTGGAATCACACTAGAAATTCTGCATTGAGGCTGACTGGCAGGTATTACCTGAAAAATAAATTTATACCTGGAGAGACCTGACAGAGCTGCAATCTTGGCATAGAGTGGGAGGAGAAGAGGATTGGGGAAAATTTAATGGAAAGGCCTGTATCTATATCAAATCTGCCAAATGTAGCTGCTGTAGAACCTCATTATCAATAAGGAACAAAGTGGAAGAAAAACACACAGGGGAAAAAAAAATCAGTCATGCCATAAGCAATCACAAATCTGATGCATTAAGGAATCTGTCAGCGTCCAGCAGAGCTGATGTTTCTCCAAATTAATTCATTCTCTGTCTCATTCATGCTAAAAGCGCACTGCAGCTCACGTGTCTGTGCTCTTACTGACTTCTCTAGGGCCTCCAGGAAAAAGATGCCCAAGACGTTTATTGACTGCTGTCCTGAATACTCTGTACAAGAATTGACCTCAAGGACGTTATTTGCATACTACTTAGTGAGCATGTTGGATTTTATGTTGCCACTTCTGTTGGAGAGAACCATTCGTGCAAGCTGATGCAGGATTTCCTTGAGCACTGGGTAGCAAACACTATAGTTACCCTGAGTAAGGATATAGTTGCACTGTCCTGGAATTGCACAAGTGAAATACTCGTACGTGCCTCCTGAGGCAGGGTAGCGGTAAGCTGTGCCAGCTCTTTATGTCAGCCACTGACTTTCCCTTCTCTACAAGCTCATTTCCCTGGGTAGCCACACAGAGCAGCTTATGGCTGAGTCAAAACCACAGGTTATGTGTGTGAAAGCATTAATTCACTGCTGTAGCTTTGAGGAGCTACCTCACCCAGTCAGCATCCCTACCCATCCTCCCTACTTGCTTTCTCCAAAGACCCTTTTATATGGTAGACGGACTTGATACTTTCACATGCTCTTGCCCTTCCCTTGCAGTTCTAATTTGAGCATAATTCAGGCCTGTGACTTGACAAACGCCTGCAAAGTGCTCTCATCACCATTCAGCTTGGTACATGTATATACTGAGGCTTTCATAGCTAGTCTCTCCATTTCTCTTCTGCTTGGAGTCATCTTGTGCTGAAGCCTGATGAACAGGGTAATTATTTGAAAAAGGATTACAGCTCTGAATCTTTTCCACTAAGGCTGAAGGAAGCTATTACTTCATCTTACATTAAATGGCACATGGTAATTTTAAACACCTTCTGGATTTCTAATGAATTAAATCAAATCTGTTCAAGAACAAAGAACACTGATTTTTATCTGTATGTTTCAACAGTTTTTAAGGCAGTCTCTTTATGACAGGATTTAGTTTATGCCATGTATCTACAGCTGAGGAAAATAAAAATGTCAGATCTTCCACGGATGCATCTTGGTGTTGGGGTTCTGATTCAAAATGTCAGATTTCAGGTGCATGCTGTGTATTTGAACCGTGCTTCCTCTGGATGTCATTCCCTGAGGGAATTAATTATGGTAGGATATATCACATACATAATGACAGGCTCTGTTAAGCCTTCCGGAGGCAAAACTACCAATCAGGTCAGCAGAGAGCCTGAGCGCTTTCAGTTGCCTCGGAGTAAGGAGTTCTGCACAGTGACTTTGGATATTCTTTCAGCAAGGTACTTCAAGAAAGGTGTGGACATAATAATGCAAATACAGTGCCTTCGGTGTGGTGGGAATGGAGAGGAACACTATACCTGTGTTTTGGTTATATTGGTTTAGAAAGGAAAGGAAGCAGAAATTAGATTGTGAGCTCTGAATTACAGCTGGTTTGCACAATGGCCTTTTAAGAAGGAAAGTAGAGGCATACATAAATGCAAAGTGTTTTTTATGCCTAATGATAATACACAGGACAGTTTTAATACTCTTATGCTTTCAGGTTGACATCTGTTCCTCCCCTTCAGACTTATTTCAAGGAAAAACTGGTACATGCTGCTATCTTACAGAAGGCAGAGATTATAAATACAGACTTCTGATTTATCCTAGTGTGCTCTGGTCTCTTACTCTGCAGAGAGCTCTGTACTGAATTAACAGGATACGTGAAACAGAATAAACACGGGGATTTCATTGTGTCCTGTCAGCAGGAGCGGGTGTGAAGGAGTTCAGTCCAGCCCCTTTCTGTTGTCCCCTCCTTGGCTGAGATGTAGAGATGCAGAGTTTCACCTCAGGCACCTTGCAGCTCTGCTGCAGGGCTGCTCTGCCAGTTGGCGCCAGCAGCCCCACAGAAGCCAAGCGCTTCCACACGGGATTTCTCTCCGCAAAGGAGAAGGGAAAGTATAAAGCTTTTCCCTATGAAAGTCTGGGGCTTGCTATTCGTCATCGCTTCTGTTCGTTTCTTTTCTTCGGTTGCAGGATCCTTATGGAAGAACTGAACGGTTGTTCTTTTGGTTTTTTTGTGAGGCACTGGGAATGTTTCAAGAAACTTTTTTTTTTTTTTTTTTAATTTGCAGGCTAGAATTCTGCAAATGAATGGTTTACTTAAAGGGATAAAGTAGGAAGTCAGCTGGTACAAGCTGATCAAACTGCACTGACCCCGCACTTCATTTCTGTGTTTATCTGATACATGCTCATTTTTAGGGAGTTGAAGACAGCCTGCCTGAGCTTTTCTGACTTGAAGCTTGAGTGCCAGATCCCCAGCTAGTTTAAAAAGGCGAAAATGCGTTCATTTCAGTTGAACAGAGCTGATTCCCTTCAGCTGACTGTCTGGCCCTGAATGTTTAGTTCCTTTTACCTTTTTCGTTGCAGCTGTTAGCTCTGAATTTTGGAACAGAGTTCAGTTTTATAAAGCACTGTGGCGTTAAAAATATGTAAAGGTCAGTGGTTGCTAAGTGCTGGACTGTTTCTCAAAAGAAAAACCTTCCAGTAATCTGTGGGTGAAGAACCCAAAAGTAAATCCAAAACCACTAATCCTATCACCTGCCCTGTACTGTATGAATGAGACTGTTTTTCAACAGTCAAGCCTGTTTTATTCTATCTAGCATTTAGATTGTATTTGCAGTTTTACACTGAGATGTGTTTTCAGGCTATTATTGAAAGAAGGCCAAATATTGCTATTTTTGAACGTTTAAAATGTAATAACTATGCATGTTTTCCCAACGGATTTTCTTTAATCACACATGCAGTGCTTGGGATCTATAATACTGTGTCATCTTTACTCAGCGCATCTGGAAGATCTGTCACATTGGGGTGTAATAGATATTGCAGAAAAATAATCCATTAATCTGATTTTAGGCTCAATCTGCTATGGATTCTCTTTTTATTTTTGTTTTTTTAACCGTGCATATATTTCTCACCTTTCTCTTGAGGCTTTTAGTTTTTGTTGGCAGTTCTAATTGAAATTTGTTAGTATTTCTGACAGGTTGAGAGACTGCTGATTTTTCTTTGTTACTCATGAGCAGTGACTCAGCTTATTTGTACAGTGTAAGGTGCACCTGGTGGAGTCGTACGTGCAACAGTGAAGCTACCATTTCCAGCAAGGCTAAGAAATGAAGCTTCACCTTCAAAATACAGCCTGCAAGATCCTGAACTATATTAGTGTTCAGCTGAACTGGGCACAGCTCTCTGCTAGGAAAACCTTGTGCTGAAGTAGTAGTCAAGGATGCAAGCTGTGGAACTGGGTTCTGTAAGCAGGCAGGATCCTTGGGTTGATGTGTAGAGTTGGGAAATTTTTAGGAAGAAAATCTAAAGAATTGTTTTATGTTGAATTATATTTGTGCCAAGAAAACAATGTTTAGGTTAAACTGAAATGCTTAAGTGGCTGCACACATACTTTAACTCAGAGAAGAGTGTCTCCACATATATTGAAGAAGCTGGATTTATTAAAAAATACGGTCAGTTGGGCTGTGCTTCCAGTGTGCTTTTAAATCATGGTGACCCCTTTCAGTATGACTGGAAACATACAGAGCTGTTCACTGTTATATCCTGAGTTTGATTTTGCCTCAGAGTAATGGCTAAGGAGAGCTATCACGGTATTAGTTCAGCCAGCTGGCCTGAGATCTGTGGGAAACCCGTACTGTGTGGGAGGGTCACAACATGACAAAAAGTGCCATCGTTGCCAAAGCCAGTCTGTGTGGTCTCAAACCTGACAGGGATTAAGGGCTACAAGTCCTGACCCTGCAATTACCTTTGTACAGGATGAAGGACCTATAAAGGAATTCTATAAGGGAAATTTAGTGCATCTCCAAAAACACTTGTCTGTGGTGAAAAAGCAACCCAGCACTACCATGAATACAATTTTGTCTGTCTAATTTTTATAAGTCAGTGTGCTCTGTCGAGCCAAATGGTAAGCGCAGGTTTTGTTAGGTCAACTTAATCGTGCCAGTGAAGGATTGAGTGAAACTGCAGTAGCACAATCTTTAGCACATCTAGCTGTTGAAGTACAGACCTGGGTCTGTACGCTGATTGCTAGCTCTGCGTTAAAGGTCATGCTCCTGTGTCTTCCTGCTGCTGTTACTGCGCTAACTGTGTTCAGCTGGCACTGGTGCTAACATAGACTGCAATTACATCATGGTTTTGCTTTGCAG
>NW_008824421.1:1375947-1381872 GCF_000699105.1 Pygoscelis adeliae | reverse complement strand
AGCAAAATATCCATTTCTTTCTCTAGGATTTTCTTTGGTGAAGCTAGCAGTTTTCTGTCTACTTATCGCAACACAGTTGTTTTCTAGATTATGTGGGGTTTTTTCTGAAATGAAGGAGCTTTTGTCTGTCTTCACTTCTGTCACTTCTTTCACCTTTTAAGCATGTCTTTTCCCCATCTTTTTTCAGGCTGGCATAGAAACTTGCTCCTCCATATCTCACTGAACAAGCTCATCTTATAAAAAGCACTGCCTCTGAACTGTCATAACTATATGGTGGCTTGTCTTAGCCAGAACATAGGTTGAAACGTGCCCACATGCGCCCCAGAGCCAGTATCCTGTAGAGAAACTCAGTGGTGTTCGGCAGCTGGATTTCCGCCTTTTTCACCTCTGCTGAGACACGCAGATAGCACTAAATATCGGCAGACTCTGGCCCTTCTTGTCTTACTCACATTTACGCAGTGTCCTCTGCAAAGTTAAGCAGTTAGGAGAGACTCTCATAATCCTTCTCATAAAGAGCTGGATCTACCAAGGTTCTTAAGCACACGCTTAGTTTTAAGTAGAGGACTAATTGACTTCTTGTTGACTTCAGCAGGTCTACTCATATGCTTAAAGATTAAGACCTTTTATAAGTGCTTTGCTGGAGTAGTGCCAAAGTGGCATAAATTATATTGCCCCAAAATAAAATGATACAAAGAGTGAGGTCTGTTTAACAGTATTGTGTAATGCATTTCAAAAAAGAAAAGCTTATTTTACACTAAGCCTATTGTTTTTTACACCAAAGCCAAATTTTCTGTGGTTCTAATTTACTAATACAGTGGGGGTGTGATGCAGTTTCAGACTGTTGGCTCCAAGTAACAGTAACACGCAAGATTTCATAAATGTGTCAAGCTGGGTAGAAATGTTTTATTAATCCTGTGGGGTGGGGTCTGCTTTACTGTATTTTGTTGCATAATTTATACAACCATAATATGAGTATGCTATCACTTTTTATTACCTCGACACGGGGTTAATTAGAAGGTATTTCACTCTATTTTAAATGTGAATTAGGATTCTGACATATCTTTCCAGACAGAAGGTGTGTTTTTGGTTGCAGATTGAGGTGACTTGGAGGTTGATGTTGAACATTACTTTATTAGCCAAAGTCCTGGTATCCTTTCCTCTAAAAGCTGCCTAAACTGCATGTCCTAGAAGCTTTTCTGAAAAACACAATAGTTTAGAAGTATAAATGAAGCATGCAGTTCTGCAGTCTTTGGGGATAGGAAGTATTGGCAGCATATTAAGTACTTCAGCTTTGTCCTGTTAATGCTCTTTTCTTGTCAGGCAGGATCTCAGCTCAGCAATTAGAGACCCTAGGCCTGGTTTCCTTTTCCCCTTCTGTAAATCAAGAGTTATTCCAGTAGTTGTAACAGCATCATAGTTCTCAGCTCTGCCTTTCCGAATGAATTCCCATTTAATCAGGGCTGGCTGGATTTACCTGGGGGCACATCTGATGAAATTCTGAAGAATCAGGCCCAACAGATGAGAAAATGTTTTAAAAGTGATGTCAGTTACAGAGAAGCTCAACCTGCTTTCCTTCCTGTCCACAAATAACTCCAAAGTTGAGAGCACCGGTATTAAGAGATTAAATGTAAAGGATATGGGGAAGGCAATGATGAAGAATCTGGTTCTCTGAATGCTTTGCAAAGGTCATTTGTGTTATCTGCTCTGCAGTTAGAAGAATTGAAGCACAGGGAGCTGAAGTGACTTGCCCAAGACCGGCCAAGAGGCCATGAGAGAGCAAGGAACGGAGCATGGCTCTCCCATGTCCTCAGCCCAAGCTATAGGATATTGACCACACTGCCACCATGGGCGAAAGACAGTGGACCACGGTTTCCGGTACGCTCCTGAGATTGCACATTGCCATGTAGGTGTCCGCTTCTACCCACAAATGAGATACTGCACCACAGAGTCACCTGATTTAAGTGCCAGGGCTCGGATCTGCTGGAGAAGCTATGCATTGAACTCCTACTGAATTCACGATTGAAATCAAATAGGAGGCAGACCTCTAAGCTCCTAGCCTTGGATGCTTGAGACCTGGCCCTGGTGTTCAAATGTGCTCGTGCAATGTCCAGTGCAGTGGGGAGTACTCTGTGTAGTTGGAGCCTGTCAGAGAAAAAACAATTCACAAAACAACGTGGGGGGGACACTTGCAAACTAAACTTCAGTTTAACGTCTTCTGAAGTGTTGCAAGGAAAAGGCTAAAGCACTGTCCTTACAGAGGGAAATTATGTATAAGAAGTTGATGTAAACACCCTGCGTAGCAAAACCGGAAACTTTTTTTCCAGATTCTGCTGTAAAACTTAAAATTGTGAAAACTATTTTTGTCTTTATTCAGGTGAGATATGGACTGAAATGCATATGATTTGTGATGGCACAAAATGATTTTGTTGCCAGTTCCTCATCAGGGTGAGAAGATAAAAACTCTTTTCGGGTGTATCACCGAAAGGATCCTATATAACGGAGGGTGAGAGAAGGGGTTTTATCAGCTCTACTGACAATTAGCTTGATTCCTACATTCTTACCAAAAAGCAAAATACCACAAGTCTGGGATTTGAAATGAATGATCTAATTAAAAGGAAAGCAGACAATAATTCTGATCACCCTTTTTTTTTTGTGCCTTTGTTTCTTGGGTATGACTGGATATGGCTTGATTCTGAAGAAAGGTGAAGGCAAGGAAAGACTTTCAGTGCTTTTTTTTTTTATTTTCTTTTTCCAGCAAATCAGCATGCTTTTTCTTTCAGCAGACTATTGCTTGTTGTTTTTCCTTCAAGTGACAACCTGCCTGGGTTTAGTGGATAAAGTGGGTTTGTTACAAGACCTCCTTCCAATGTAAGTGGCATAAGCCCATTTCTGGATGGGCCACATCAATATTGACTCATATTTGCCCTTTGCATCACAAGTGAATCCGATGGAACTGAATGCTGAAATAGATGCATGAGGTTGCTGGACTGGCTGCAGACATGCTTGTCTTGGGAAGTAATGTTTGGGTCCACACAGAGATACGCAGTGTAGTCCATCAGCAGGACCTTCACCTGACTGACAGGATGGCCCTTCTGCCATCAGGCGCATGCCGCAGCTTACATGAGGAGGCAGTTCAAGAAAAAACACCCAGAGCTGAGCCCTGCCAGTGGCTGCTCATTTGTTTTTGCTGTGCAGTCTCTGACAGGTTGGGCTGCAATATTAGCTTTTCTGATCACCTCTTCTTCTGTTTCCCTCCTACTCCATGTGCAGGAGCCTTCTAGGTGTTTTGTGTCATGAGGCTAAGCCTAGCAAATTGTCTTCATCATGTAAACTTTTAAATAGCCTAGAATCTACCTCTCGGAAAGCTGTTCTCACCCTGTGTTGTGCTGTTGCAGTCGTAGTTCATGGAGCAACTTAGCTGAATTGCTGTTGTCATGCAAGACTGGGGCTCTGAGCAGGACATTCTTCTAAAGGAGATGTCAGCTCTGAGTCTGCTAGTTTTCATGGGCTGGGAAGATGAAGTCAGCAGTTCTTTGGACATGCTACCAGGCTGCTTGTTTTTATTTTTTGTCCATATTGGGGGGTTAAATGGGCAGGGAGCCATAAAAAAAAAAGGACTGTATGTCTGTAAAAGTATATGATCAATTTATTTTTGTAGGGAAAGTGATAGATAACATGGCTCAGCATGAAGTTATAAACGGAGGTTGCAGTCAGCGCTGCTGGCATTAATTTAACTAGAGAATGTGCCCTTAAATGTCAGGACACTGCAAGAAGCACTGAGTTATTTGAGAAGACAGCAACTTTGATGTTGATTTTTTTCAACAAAAATGCAGGAGATTAAAAGCAGCTTTCCAATTTTGCCAACTTTTCCTATTGATAACGTGACTAGGGCTTTAGCAGGTGCTCTAGGAAGGTTGATGAAAGCATAATGGTTATGGTGAAAGAGTATACGTGAACTAATTGGCTTGTACAGGTGACTCACCACGGAAGCTAAACTCAGCAACTGATAAACTGAGCGGCTAATTTGCCGTGAAGATACTACAGTTCCAGATACACCATCCTCTCATAACGGGCAGATAAAACAAGACCAGACAATCTGGGTTGCAAAAAGAACATGGGCTGCAATCATATTTCTGCTGTATCAAAATGTAAGAATGGCCATTCTTGATCAAACTACGGGCTTGTCTGTCTTCAGCAGGTGAGTGCACAGGGAAAAGCATGTAGAAATGTGCCAGTAGGATGATCCTACCCCTCATATGTCATCCCCGCTTCTTTCAGCTGAGTGGTTCAGAGGCTTTTGGAGCCAGCGGTTGCATTAGGTTGTGTTTAGTGCCCCTAATGGGCCTGTCATCCGTGAATTTATCTAATTCCTTTTTGAACCTATTTATGTGTCTGCTCCAGAACATCCTGTAGCAATGGGTTTTGCACTTTACTTTTGTGTTGTATGAAAAAGCACTTCATTTGCTCATTTTAAATCCACTGCTTGATTGCTTTATTGGATATTCCTTACTTCTTTCATTTGAAACAACACAGATTGCTTTGATTTCCTGATCTTCTTCATGCTATTCATGATTTTATAAATCTGTCATCTCTTCTCTCAGCCTCTTTTCCAGGCCGAGAAGTCTATTTACTCTATGTATTAAAAGCGTTCCAAAACTTTGATCGTTCTTTTTATCTCCTCCATCCTCTTTCCAGCTCTGTTAGATCAGTCTATATCCTGTATCCACCTGAATCCTCCTTTTGCATCTGTTACCTTAAAGGGGAAGAAACTAATTCAAGAGTTCAGTGATCAAAGCGTTGGGGGTTTGAATCCATGCCTCCCAGTTCCTCAGAGAGCATCCTCGGGCTGTCTACCCATCCAGCTCATGGCATTCCCCTGCTTTTCATTGGAGCTGATGTGGAATATTTATCTGGGCTTCAAAGAGGTAGGAGGGTGAGCTGGACTCCGCTGTCCAGTGGTACTTGCATGCTGCTCCAACACCCCATCAATCAGTCAATGGATAAAGTGCATTTGCTGTCCTCGGAGCTGTGACTAGGATTCTGGTTTCTGTCTCCGGGCAAATGTCTGTAAACACACGAACAGGCGCATGCATCCTGTCATTTAATGAAAGAAAGAAACAAAGTACAAATATTAGTTGCCAAAGTTCAATATCCTCATGCTAACGTACATAATTATCTCTGTGAATTGGGACCTATTGCTGCTGGTTTTGGTGTTTTGTTTTGTTTCCTTTTGTATTCAAAATCCAAAATAACCCAGCAGCTGTGTGTGTTGGTAGGCAAATCGGGGTCAATAATGAAAGACTGGGGAACCATGGCCCTGATCTGGTAAAGCTTGAAGACATGTAGATCTTTGAGTAGCTGCTGACAAGCTCTGAAAAACTGGAGGGGTTATAAGCAGCCAGTGAATGGCAAAACATATAGATGAACGACTACATAATACTCATTATTCCTAATTTAGTCTCTCAACCCTGAAATCAGTGGAATGTGTTATTGTTTGTTATAGTACTAGCAATATTTATTGCTTGTCAGATGATAGGGCACAGAGATGCCATTGTGATGCTGTATAAATGTGTAGTTAAAGGGCTACATTTGATACTAAAAACTCCATTTTAAAGCAGCTTTAAAAAGTCGCAATAATTAACTGATTACTAAATCTTTATATAGTCCTATAGCGTCCATAAAGTAGTCAATAGGTTATTACTAAACATAGCAACTTACAACTTCTACTACAGATGTGCTTATAAGCATTTATAGTGCACCACATGCACATGTGAAGCCTTCTGATAATAAGTATTAACTATTAAACCTCAGTAATTAGATTGTCAATGATAGGAAAGAATTGCCTCTTCTTCATGGGTAGTATTAAGGAACTTATAAGGCTGAGCATTTTGTCGGGTAGGATTAGAAGCCTTTCAGGAGGGCTAG
>NW_008824421.1:1367367-1375922 GCF_000699105.1 Pygoscelis adeliae | reverse complement strand
GATTAGAAGACTTTCAGGAGGGCTAGGTAGGTGTATTTGGCCAGGCCTTGAGACACGGTGAGTATCAGCAGCTGAAATCAGTCTTTATGAAGACAAATGTTGAATACCTCCTGAAATCAGCCAAAGTAGCTTGCTTTCTGCTGAAAATTTTCATAGGCCTTCCAGTATTCCAGTCCCTAATTTTTTGTCAATGCATGGCGTATTATACTGATATTTGTAATTTATACTACTGAAATTTTGATACTTGGGAAACCTAATTTTGACTTTTCAGAGCTTCGTATTGCAGCAAAGTCAACTGTATACAGATTTTAATTTGCCAGAGTTAATTTTACTGTGATAGATATGTATGTTTGCTTGTGGCAGTAACCTGATGTTACATCAGGGAATAGAAGCCTTTGCATACTATCCATATAGTATGATAAAAGAAAACCTGTTCTTAGAGGGAGCTTAGAGTCCAGGACCAAGAGTAAGCACTGGTTATTTTCCATTGTTAGTGTCCCTGAAATTATACACATTACAGGAATCATTTGTGGATTTTTTGCTCTCACTTCCTATGCTTATGTAGTAGCAATTTATATGTTTGCTTTAGCCCAAATCACTCTGTTTTCATTTTCAGAGGCTAACAGAATTACCAATGACTGTATTGATAATCTTGGGGCTATTTTTATATGCTGAATCTCTTTAAGAGTCTGCTCTGCTTAATATTACAAGCATCATACAAAAGTACAGCAAAATGGTATTAAGAAAATATAATAAGGTGAGATCTGTGCATATGTAATTTTTATTTATGCCAGAGTTGTGCGCAGACACTGGTATGACACAATAGCCATTAGATTTATTTGTAGCAAGAGTGTTGTCAGTAATAAAATGATAAGCTCGAGATAAGTGATACTGTCACCTACTTCAGTGTTTTCCCTATGTTTTTATTTATCTGTTTTTGCTGTTACAAAACTTATTAGAAGCTGAGAAATACAAACAGCATATAGCACATACAACCTAATGTACTGATTTTATCTTTTTTATTTGTTTTTTACTATTTTATTTCCACCTTTTAATTATCATATTTAATTGCATTACTACTGTTGTCAGTATGATTTGATTCCTTAATGTATTTGTCTTTTTAATATTTAACTGCAATGTTTACTATGTAATGATTTTAATTGCCTGCAGATAACTAAGCCATCTATATCCCTACTAGTGTGAAAGGGAGGAGGAACCCTTAATATATCCCTCCTGTATAGTCGTTTGACTACAGATTCTTCGATTCTTCAACAGATTCTTCATTCCTGTATTCTTCTATTTCATTAGCATTGAGAGTGGTACCTTACAGCGTTCAAAAGCATGGAGTTATTCAGGGATGTAATACAACTATTTTCTTCTCTAGGCCTTAGGCTCCTTACCCACCACTCTTCTGCTGCAAGGAGGCTCATACAGTGCTTTAAAGGTCTTCCATTTTGAAAGTTGTAGTGGTTTAAAAAATATTCTGTATGCTTAAAATAGCATGGATTGTTCAACATGGTAGTTTCTTGGACTAGTAGAATACTTTTAATAGATTAATTGCCAGAAGGAAGGTGATGATGCAGTCTCACCCCTCTGCATAGTGCAGTCCAAAGAAGCTCGCTCACGAACCTGTGTATCAAACCCATAGCTTCTATTTTGTGCATTAGCGTTGCTTTCCAGATGTTATCCTGTCTTGCTGAAAAGGCTTTAAAGACTACAGAATTTACTGTGCACACAAGATAATTGCTGAAGAGATTATTTGCTTTGATAGTTATGTGTCTGCATTGACTTATAAATCTCCATTCGACTAGTTTCAGCTTCCAACAAATCCTTGGATTTTCTGATACCTTTTCTTTTAGATCAAAGACTCACAATTAGATACTTCTCCATGTAGGTGCTCGTAGGCTGGGGCAAAATAATTTCTTTGCTGCTTCTCGGTTAAACCAAATAAACTGAGCTTCTTAAGCCTCTGATGAAATATGGTTTTCTAGCCCTCAGATCACTTGCATAACGTTTTTCTGAACCTCATCGCATTTTTAGTCTTCTTTTGGAGTTAGAGCAAGAACTAGAAACAGGATTGTAGTAAGCGTCTTGCTTGCTGATGCTGTGAACAGGAATAACCACGTCTTCCAGCTCCTGCTTGATTGTGCTTCTGTATAGGGATGCTAAGGATTGCTTGACCTCTTGACTGCGTTGTTGTTCAGGAACTTCATGTTCATGAAGCTATCTTTTATAATACCGTTACACTCCAGGGTATAACCTCCCATCTTTCTAGTGCGATATATATTCCTTGCTCCTAAGTGGATTGAGTCTATATTCTGTTGTATTAAAACAAGCTTTGTTCTTAGGAGCCCAGTTAACTAAGGGATACAGAGCAGCATCCATCACTGGCCAGTTTCCATTGTTAACCACTCCTTCGAATTCAGTCTCATTTTTATTTTCTTTAGAGTGCGTCCACTGTCATATTCTTTGTCCCGGCAAAATTCTTCACCAGTCCATGGATCTAGCCCAAAAATCCACCTGACTCATGAGAGCACTCCCTTTCAGTTAGGGGGTCAGCATCTTCAAGAGCAGGGGATGTTTTTATTAGCATTTGTTTTGCTCGGATCAGTAACAAGAAAATCAAAGATAAATATAGAGTAGGGATATGAAATAGTAAAGGACAAAGACAAATTCCCTTGATTATGAATCTTGATCTTCCTTTCCTAGCCTAAGTTTGTACCTGGGGAATCTAGTTGAATGCCTGTCCTGTGAGGTCAAACTGTAGCAGTGGCCATGAGCAGACTTTCCTATACCAGTTGATACAGTTGGGCTACATTTTGGTGACTTCCACCCCCCCAAAAAAACCCCCAAAACTAATGTTTGTTAGTGCAGAATGGGACTGCCATTTTAGCACATTACTGTAGATATGCACCACAGAGTCTTGGCTGCAGATTTCTAACTATTGCAAGTGAAGGATCTCTTACTCAGCTGCAAAGTCTTCTCTGACATCATCTATGCAGTTGCTGTTGTCTCTTTCTGAAGTTTGGATTCCCCAGGAGCCTGCAGTTCACATTCACAAAACGGGTTTTAAGATTTTTGACATTCAGCTGTTAATGTTGTATGCATGTATGTACATATCAGTGCATCCAGTGGATTAATCGCTAGCCATATCAAGCTAATTCAAAATGTGTAGATCTTGGACTTTATGAAAACATTTAAAGCAGAGAAGTACATTTACATTAGTAAATAAGAAATGAATTCAATCATCTTGACAATTAAAAAAATATAAAATGGGTGTTGTGAAGGATGGTGTTAAAAGCCACGCTAGCAGCAAGTGGTAGGTTGTGTCATTGCCGAATCTGTTGTCTGACCTCTGCTTGACCTAATTCTGCTGAATGCCAGGGGTCTGAGCAAGTACGTATTCTCTAGGTATAAGAATAGTAGCAGCAGTTACACTACCTAGAACAAGAATGTACAAGGGCTATCAGCTGTCTTGCCTAGGGGCATGAGATGATCGCCAGCTGGGGTTAAGAAAAAGCGTTTCCTTCCTGTGAGGCATTACATAATTGTCTGCGTATATTAAGTGTGTTGGGTTTTTTGTCTGAAATTTATTATATAAGCCAGTGCTATAGGAAGATGCCAGGCTAAGAAAACAGTCTGGCATATGTATTATGGCAATTCCTTTTTATTCTGTTTTTAATGCTGTCCAAAATAAAATGAGATTCACTGTATGTTTCACCTTGTTAGCTTTGCAATGCATTGCTTTTAACACTGTCCTGCCAGCTTTGTGACGCAAATTTGACTGCAGCTGAGGAATATTGTTAATCCTCTCATCTCCTTGTGGGGAATCAAAGTTGAGCTAAATGAAATGCCTTGTGCTACGGTGTTTTCTTTTATTGCTGCACATATAAAGCAAGTAAAAATGCTGGCTGCCAGGATCTCACTAGAGTGATACTGATTCTCCACGTTTATGAGATGCCAATAAAACAGAAGTTATTCTTTTTCATCTTGCAGCTTACTTTTCACCAAAGTAAAACTGGAATGGATTCATAAAGGACCTGAAGAGGCTCTGGTGACATGCAGGCATATGTTGCAGATATGGCAGATGGTATATAATGTTTTACAGCACAGGTAGGCTTTCTCCACTGTCTAACAAGTTCAGATTTCATAATGGAGATGCAGTTATCGTCTTTAATTGTCTAGATAATTAAGTTATTTTGCAAAAAGGATAATAAACAGTGCTGTTTAAAAAGAAACATAAGTAATATTTCTAGCTGTGATTAAAAAAAAAGGCAAGATTTTAGTAGCCATGATTTAAAAAAAACAAAAACAAAAAAAAACCCACCAAAACAAACCCTCGAGATTTTAGGATTGAAGAAGCAGTTTGAACCAAGAGTTTCTGATCTGAATGTCTAAACATCTCTATCCATGTTCAGATGTCCATAATGGAGGGCAGATTTTTTTTCCCCCAATAGTCTGAGCATCAATCAGCTATTGTTCACAGTCTGCAGTAGTTGGCACCACCCAGGAATGTGTGGGGGTGACAAGAGTCCTGAACAGAGTAAGCCAAGGAAAGGCACACAGCCAAGACTATCATATGCTGTGGTTGCATGCTGGTTGCACAGCCTGGTGCTAACTGGGCAAGGGAAGGAGTGAAGGATGTAGCATCTTTCTCCCTTCCCTTGTCCTAGTAAACCTGCATTTAAACAGTGCTAGGTTCCTTGCTTGTTCCCTCTCTCTCATCTGCTTCCCCTCCAGAAGGAAAAGTTTAGAAAGTGTGAAAGTTACCAGGTTGGGTTTTCTTCCTTCCCACACCCTTTGGATATTGTCCCAGTCATGCTACCACTGTACAACTGTCTTGGGAATGTTATCCCAAGACTGTACTTATCTCTCACGTGTAATGTCCATAGAGGCTGTGTTTGATGGGAAGGACAGCATGCTTGAGGCAACAGTCACGACAGCAGACTGATGAAGGTTGCATTGTTTCCCAATTTCTGTATGCATTTACATAAGCTTTATAAACACCAGAAGTATATGTACAGAATGATGCCTGTCTATATACAAGTTGTCCTTGAGAGATTATTAGTAATTCCTTGTTGATTTAGCTAATGAGCAGCAGACCAAACACAAAAATCAAGATATTTACATAGCAGCAGAGAAATGGTCTCTTACAGGCTGGAATTATTGATTTCTTTAGGCCTTAGTCTCTTTAGCTAAGGATTCAATCATGTACCTCTCATGTGAATAATCTTTATACCCATGAATAGTCCTCATGAAGCTGGTCAAATCCATGCTGAACAATTAGGACTGAGTAAGATTTACTCTTGCGAGGGGGGGCTGCAAGCCTGAGACTGAAGAGAGTACATTGGAAAACAGACAAATAAATTTGGACTGCATTCGGATCCCAAGCTGTGCTTTGGCTATTATACTTAAAAACCCAGGATGCGATAGCTTTAGAGGCTTTTGATAAGCTTTAGCCATAGAAGCCTAAACAGAACAAATTGCTTTGCTTTTGCTCTTAGGAACTGTAATGTGTATTTCACTGCTGTTCCCAGTGGGACTTCTTGGCTTTCTCAGAAAATACTTCAAAAAGCATTTTGTATTGGGAAGTACTGTTTGAAAGGTAACAAGAATGAACTTGGCACCTGCAGTTCTAGACTGGATTCAGTGACCCAGGAAGCCACTTGTATTAAGCAAATTGCAGCAGTATCAGCTAACAAATATGTAAAATATTCCGGGTTGGGCTTGCAAAGGAACTTAAGGGGAATTCTTATCAGTGAGACTTGGACACAGACATTTTTTAGGGCCTCTTGGAAAAGAAAAGCCTGCATTTACATGAAGTTGAGAGCTGTTGCATCCAATACTCTTTACTAGTTCAATCAGTAGCTAATCGCCCACACAATTAAATTGCACTTTAGTTACATTTGGTTGCATTTGTCTGGCCTAAGTTTCCCGGCTTTGCAATCCTACTATGACTCTGCTAAATTAAAAAGCCTTTCAGGGCCCAATGTTTTCTCCCCAGGCAGCTATTCATATGCTATGCTCAAGCCCCTCTTGTCTTCTCTCTGATAAACTGGTGCCTCTGCAGTCTCTCACAATCAAGTGTTTCCTTCAGCAATTTTTGTGACCATTTTATGCACTGTCTCAACTACCTTTTAAAAACATAGGCAGCGGAGTGGCAACATGTCCCACTGTCAGCCTTTCCAGCGTTGTATGCGGAAGGCAGATCATCTGTCTACTGTCCCTTCCGTGGTGCATGGAGAAGCTTTCTTGGCTGAAGGCCTTGTACTGCAGCTTTGAAGGAGCAGGTCATTTTCAGCCCTTCTCCAGCATAACAAATAAAGCCATTGGGAGTGGCTGTTTTTCACAATGCGGTCCACTTGGTTTTCAGGCTGGGATTTTAGTCTGTTTTCACAGTTAAGAGGCCATGCTGTTGTCTGTATTGAGATGCATTTTTGTTAACTGAGGCCACCTCATCAAGCCTTCTCTGTATGCTGCTCTCCTGTGATCAGTTTTTACTGTGGCCGAACTTATGCCATCCACCAATCTCCTCACCTGTCTTTTGTGTAGGACTACAGCGTATAAGCCAGTGTTCAACCATGTGCCTGAACAGTGATTTTGTGGTGATGGCTGCTGCATCAAAGCAGCACTTGCCTCATGGGAATTAATATTTTGAAGTGCAGCTGCCATGTTCCTGCATACGCAATGCACCAGCAAGACAGAAATGCCCCTATGGTTCCACCAGCAGCCCTCAGTCAGGGTAATGACACTTGGGCTAATCCTGGCTAGGCAAGGCAGAGGCGCAGGACAGATAATTTAATTTTCCCTTGTATCTGTCACCACAGGACAGTCTCAAATGAGATATCTGTGTGGAAACCAGTATGGAAGACAGGGAGGCCCAGTCAAGGCTGGAGATTTGTGCGAACAGTCAAACGGCCAAGAATTCAAGTTCTGTTAACAGAAACCATAATGTTTGATCCCAAAGCCCAAGTAAAAGGTTAATTAGCTATTGTAAATATGGTTACCACTATGATGAACGACAGTAAGTGGCTTTCAGTCCTAGATTGTTAGCTGGGAAGGACAAGACTTGGTTTATCTTTTGCTGTTGTTTTCTGTGATAACAGAATAATCATGTTTAAAACCAAATAGCAGTCCGAAGCTAATTCTTCTGCTAGATTAATGCAAATTCAAGGGAATCCTGTGCAATCCCTAACAAAGGACTGATAAGACTGGCAGACTGGGCATCCACAGCAATCATGGCTCTGTGACGTCTTGTTTCTTGGGAGAAATATTGTCCAAAGGCTGAGCTGCAGGCTTGGAAGTGTGCCAGAAAAAGTAGCCAGGGCAGTCATTTTTCCTTTTGATATTTTGTCCCTTAATGGATGATGAGAAGAGATATCATCACCATCTGATCCTGGGGAGATGGCAGACTATGTGGTGACAGGAAGGCTCAGGAGATCTGGTTAAGTGATTTTTTTTTTTTTTTTTGTTAGGCACGTGGGTGTTTTGGTTTTTTGGGTTTTTTGTGGGGTTTTTTCAGTTTCCCTTTGGAAGACCTCTCCTGTGAGGACAGAAGTCTAGTAGAAGAGCAGACCATATAGTCTTCCTTTCATAAAGTAGTGCTATGTGGGAGCTTTTATTTTCCTCCTCTGAACAGAACAAAGGTAGAAGAGGAGAAAATAATCCCTTTGAAATGAAGAAATTAGCACCTGAGTGGAAGGTGGTAATTGGTCTGTTTCAAAAGGATCAGCACCGCAGACCTGTGAACAAATCCATCTGCAGACAAGGGATGGTGGTTCTTCCTGGGTGTGGGGCTGCTGGTTGGCCTCCTCTGGTCTGGCTTCTAGCTGCCAACGTGCTCCTTGTCCAGTAATTTGCAAAGACTCCCAACCGCCAAATAAACTGATACCAGCATGTGCCCTGGAGCCCTTGCTGGGCGCTGTGTCCCTGAGCTTCCTGTCCGTTGGCAGGGTGCAGGTGTTAGCACATTTAAGAAGCTGATTGCCTGCAGCTGGAAAGCTTGAGTTTTCAGTTCCAGTGGCAGCTAGATGAGACTATTGCCTGCTTTGAGGGTAATGTCGTCTCTCCGCTGAAAAGTGGCCAGGTAACACAGTTTTGTTTCTTTACAGTGGCTCGGAGAAAGGAAGTAGTGTGACTGAAACACCGGTGATCAAAAAGCATAATGGACTGCATCTCACACTCCCGGATGCTCATGATACTGATTCTGGTGAGGAAACAAGATTTGTGCTTTCCCATCCTAAACGCATGCTTTTGCGAGAGAGGAATGTTTTATTTTCTTCAGCAAAGTTGGGGGGGAGGGGGCTGTACGTGCCTGTGTTGCTGGGCTGGTGGTCAGGAGGTCCAGATCTGTCTCCAGGGCCATCTCTGCTGCAGAACATGTCACTGTGGTTTGTCTGTACCTTGGCATCCCCATGCATAAAACAAAGATATGAGTTCCTGCTTTCTTTTACAAAGCTCTGAGACAAGCATGAAAGGTATTAGATGGGAGTTCACTATACTTCTGCAAGAACTGTATGATTCAGTTCTTTTTTTCCTTCTTCTCGCCCACCTCC
>NW_008824421.1:1327938-1367344 GCF_000699105.1 Pygoscelis adeliae | reverse complement strand
CCCAATTTAATCCTTTTTAGATATCCTGATCAAGCCAGGACATGTGGTTTTGGAAAGCTGAGTAAGACTGTCAATTCCTATTAGAAGGTGATTTGGTTTGGGACTTATACATAAACCTTGTGATGCTTTATTATATGGTAAATACATATTCACAGTAACAGATATAGTCAGATGGAAATAACTAAGACATCAAAGCTAATCTTGGCAGGAAGGGGAAAGGAGGCTTTAAGAGTGCTGCTGACTTGTGACTTTATCGTAAGTCTCGTGATAGTTGGTGCTTGCCTTAAAACCCTAACTCTCAAAATCAGATGATTATGTGAGAAACCTTCCTTCTAATTTGGGGGTGTTTTAGGGAAGCAACTTTCTACTCTTGTGTACGTAGATAAACACTTGCAAAAAATTGAACCTCACAGACTCAGAAACTGGACAAGAAGAATATAAAAGCTTATTATTAAAAAAACCTCACACTTAAACAAGCCCCATGCTTTGGGGCGAGGGAATTAGGGTTTGTCTGAGTCTTAATCTTGAACATTTGGAATTGAACATTTGGAATTGGTAAAACTGAAGTCACACACTCAGCACATACGACTGAGATAAAGGACAAGTTCGTATGTGTTAAGTACGTAACTTGTGTTAAATTATTTGTATTTAACCCCCATTTACACCCACCAATGGTTAAAAAGCATTGCAAGGTTAGGTCTTGAGCATACAAGCATACAAACATTCAAACATCAAAACATTATTCAGCATGTCTGCTCTTTTGTTTGTAGTGTTAAACCCTTAGGGTCTATATTTATGATATTGTAATCTTACTGTGTCTATGCACATATTTATATACTTTTTAATCCATTTATTCCATTTCCCTTTTATTACCCTTTGCTGAGATGAGTCTCTATTTTGTATAGGTCCTTTTTCTCATTGTTTGTATGACAGTGTTCTATAGTCTTTGGTTTAATTAAAGAGAACAGGCCAAATTCAGCACAGATAGACGAAGAGGATATACTAAATGAATATGTTCTGTTTGTTATATTAAAAATTATCTGGAAAAGGGAGTGGATATGACATGAAAGTTTCCTGGTGACACAAAATCATTTAGGATAGTCATCACTCTGATAATTGTGAAGATTTGTGAAATACCTGCTATCATCCCTGATGCTGGGCAGTAAAATGGACTTTCAGTTTCAGTGAATATATGAAAATGGCTTGGAAAACACTGCAGTAATTTGTAGAATCTGTCAGCCACTAGGCATTACTATGAAAGCAATAAAAACCAAAAAATATTATTTGCCACAGTACTGCTGTTATCCAATTCCCACTTTGCTGCTGAAACAGTGGGTAGCTTATGGTGCCTAGGCTGTGGGGCTGAGCCTGGATTGATCCCTGCCCCTTCAGCTCTAGCTGGTGCTTAATGGTATGTAAAAGGTATTCTGGGTGTGGATCCCATGCTCTTCTGGAGATCTGTTGCCTTGCTTTGTAATTGTGTGGAGAAAAGAGTGTGGCCAGGTTTGGGCTACACCCACTTCACAGCATGGTTTGAGATTTTGAGACCAAATTGTCACCAGCAGAACCTGTAATATTTTGATGTGCTGGGGTGCCACCCTTCTAAGACCTCACTCCTGCCTCCTGCTCGCTCCTCTGCTGCAGACCTGCAGCACCTCCTCCAGAGTCAGAGCAAAGCTCAGGCACGTTTGGTCTCTGTGTAGTGCCCTCCTCAAAAAGCACTGGGTTGGGTACCTGTTCCAGCCTGCTCTTAGCCCAGTTTTAGCAGCCAGCATGCCATGGAGCAGCTGTAGTTCAGCAGAAAGTGCTGTATGCCATGGTACTGCCTGCCAGAAAGAGCAAATTAATGTAAAGTACAAGCTTTAAACTAGCTTTTCATGCACATAAAGTGATTTGCACTGAATGCGGTTTGGTTTTAGCCAAAAAATGTATTCCTCCTCCACTTCAAGGATCTAGGTTTCCATGTTAACATGGTTGCACCCACAATGGCTGTTAAGGATGGGGCTCATACTGAAATTACACTATCCACCTTAGTGCAGGACTGGCACTGGCTGTTTTCAGCAAGGGTCTGTGGCTCACTGCTCTGCAGGCTGTAGGTGCTGCTGTTCTCCACCTGCAGGAAGGAGGCAGCTGGGTCTATTGTCCCGGTTGGGAGCCTCTTTGAAGACAGCAGGAGGTGAGATTGGAGTACAGCTCTAGCCCCTCTCGCCCTTGTGTCTCACCAGAGCTGCGGCTGTGGCTGGCTGTTTTGAAGGAGGGAGGAGGTCTGATTTTTTTGCATCATTCTAGAACAGGCTCTCGTTTCCATCGTGAAATCCCCCAGGAGCGTGCGGCAGTATCGCTGTAATGCACAGGCGCTCTGTGATCTCTGGACTCACCACTGAAGGGGGGATTACTGCAGCTGGGCTTGACACTGGCCTCTCCCTCAGTTAGACCACAATGAGATTATTTGCTGTGCCAGAATTTTAGGTTTACTGCCAGGAAGATTAATTCCTCTTTATTTTCTTCATCTTCTCCTAACTGAAGCAGTGTTCCTAACTAAATTCACCTATATCAGTCAGCTGCCTTGCTGTTTCATTCTTTTTCTGATTTAGTCTTATCTTATAATGCTCTTGCCTGAAGTGATTTAGGCTAGGGAATTCTGTGTTTCTTATAAGCCTAGTAAATCTACTGAGGTACATTTCTATTTTGATAGCAGTTTTTTCATAGATGCAAAATATTAAACTTGGTCCTTCTTGGTCTTATAACAACCCTAGAACAGTGCTTTAAAATTATTTAGATATATTTTGTATGGCTTCTATGCAGAGCTCATCATGGCAAAATCAATTTTGTTATTTTTATGATTTCTTTCCAAAATGTGTGGAGGGCTTTATTGTAAAATGCGAAGTTTATATTCTGTCTAGTGGAGCTGTTAAAAAGAGAAAGAGACTGCACTAAAATAACAAATTGATGTGATATCTTCTTATGCCAACATATGCATGTATTTTGAGGCATGACATTAAAGTTCTGTGAGACAGGTTTTGTGGGGTTTTTTAGCATATAAAGATCTGAATTTCTTGAGGAAGAGATACTTTATAGTGAGACATTCTGAGACTTTTTTTAATGTCGCTTGAAGTTTTTCCAGCTCCCCCCACCACCCTGAGGTCAGAGTGATACCAGTGTGATACGTGCCTACCTCCTGTCTTGGGAGACAGCATGTGTTAGAGGTATACTCTTTTCTGTCTCCAGTAGCCCTCAGCCCACCCCCAGCGTCACCATATTGCTTGCCTGAGGTTCAGAGCTGTGGCTGAGCCCTTTTCAATCCAGAAGGGCCACACTGGCAAAGACCTTCTCTTACAGAGTATATTTGGGCAGACAAGCTTTAAGGAGCATTCCTGTGAGCGGTCCAGCAGAGATGGGTAAGAACAGCAGTAGCAAACGTGTGGGTATGGGCTGGGATGGAGAGCGCCTTATCATCTGGCATGTGTGTGTTTAGAACAAGGAACGTATCTGTGTCTGAGGCTGGTCAGGGATGGAAGGGGATTGGCTGGTCTCTTCCTAGTGTGGTTTGCTTCATTGTGTAGGCTGAAATGGAAAAGAAAATAAACGTCAAAGGACTGGAATGGCAAAGGCTGTTAAACGCAAAGAGCCTCCGCTGTAAATTGCTAAATAACTTGGGTTCCCTTTTTATGGCTGTGCAGATTGGAGCCCACAGCACTGGGCAAGATCAGTCTCAAATTGCAGGCTTTCCCCTCTTGGCAACTACCTGGCTAATGAAGAGAAGGAGAAGAGGAGCAGCTAACTTGTGTTCTTTGAGTGCAACTAGCTCATAGTGATATTCCTGTAAAGCCTGCTTTGTGAGGGAAGGATGCTTTAGTAGATCCTAAGTGGCTGTTCAGTCTCGCAGCAGCATGTGCACTTCTCCAAAATGCACAAAGGTACCTTACAGTGACATAGTCTCCTTGGATTGACTTGAATCCTTGCTTGACAGGATTTCCCTGAGCTCTGTGAGGATGTGAATAAAACACCAGCCCATCTGCCTGCCTAATGCAATCAGACCATCATTACATATGAGTGCTTGCAAGAAACGCAGCTCCAGAAAGCCTCTCTGAAAGAGGGCAGTCTTGGCAGAGAAATGTAATACTGAAAGTTGCTTTCAAAAGCATACTAACACGATCAGGAGTGCTAATATAAGAATCTGGTTAGGCTGACTGCAAAATCCCCAAAGCCCATATAATTTTTTCCAAGTTTGCCAATCTAGAAGGCAAGAGGTCTGCCCTAACTTCAAAGTGCTCCTAGTAACATCACTAGTTGTTCATGTGGCTGTTTTCTTGTTGCCTCTGCACTGCAAAAAAGCTGTCGGTGTTTTGGATGGCTGGGTGTGAGTGCCTGGTAGTTTTCCCTGTGTTAAACAACCATTGTCTGACTTGAATTCCTGGGAGTTTTGGTGAAATTTCTCCCGGGGGGGAGGGAGGGATGGGGGGA
The DNA here is from genome assembly GCF_000699105.1 of Pygoscelis adeliae. Taxonomy (NCBI): domain Eukaryota; kingdom Metazoa; phylum Chordata; class Aves; order Sphenisciformes; family Spheniscidae; genus Pygoscelis; species Pygoscelis adeliae. Next base: position 1,362,880 of record NW_008824421.1, on the reverse strand, counting down.
GAGGCGTGTGAGTGGGCAGGGCAGGGGGAGGAATCCCGTGCAGTGAAACAGGCTGAAGATGGATCTGTTAAATATAACAAATTCTCGGTGCAAAGCAGAATGGCTTTTACCATACCATTAAAGCCGTAATTGCTACATTACTGCACTGTCATCTCTTGGAACATTATATCAGGAATGTCTTTGAAAATATGTAGGAATTTAAGAAATGCATCTAGGAAGAGCACATTTGCATTTTCCAAGGGAGCCGTGGGAGGCGCCTGTGCTGCAGGGCTGTTTTGAAGTTCTGCTTAAAATCAATGACATTAGTTAGCGGTGAGATAATGGGACAAATATTTCCCATAGCAGTTTCAGGCTTCAAGTTGCACTTGCGGCCTCTCTGTAGCCATGACACTCTCAGAGGCAGGCGGCGCTGCCTCGGGTTAGGTAAAAGCTGCAGGCCATATCCTGCCCCATGCCACGCAGGTGTCAAAGGAGCGTGGGGCAGAGATGTGCCTCCCCTCGTGGCTGGGTCCCAGCTCAACATTCAGAGGACCATGGCCAGGGGACCACCACGCTGCTCTCCCTGCCAGCACCCTGGCCCTGGGTGATGGTCTGCGGGCCTGGAGGTGTGGTTTGGCAACCCTCTCTTCAGCACACTCCGGCTGGAAAAGCATGCTGTCCACCTCAGAGAGACCACTTAATGCATATGCGTGCCCCTGACAGGCTTTTTGCCCTTCTGTCCCTTCCCTTGCCCAGAACCATCCCAGCTTCTCCAAGTACCTGTTCCTAGGCTCTGCTGCTCCCTCAGGGTGGCTGTGGTGAGAGAAAGCGGGATTTTAACTCCAGGATCTTGTGGTCTACAAGGTCAGCCTGTAAGGATAGATTGAAGAGTAATGCTAATCAGTGCAAGTGCTTCAGTCCCAGCAGCTCCCCAGAGAAAGAGCTTACCAACCTTAAAGTCACATTAAACCTACGTATATTAAAATATTTATTTCCTAAAGCTTTACAAAGCCAACTGTGAAATCTCATTTTGTAGCTTCTTATTTTGTTACCATCCTCTTGGTACCCCTCTGAGAGGTCGGCTCACCAGTATAATCCCACTTGCTGCACCGGAGAATGTGGTCTCTGCCCATGCATTCTTCCTGGGAGTAGCTTTTGATGTGATGTTTTGTCCCAGAGATGTGGGTGCCAAATACTTTATTCTTGCGTAAATGTTACAGCGCATACTAAAGGTTAATTTAGTCAAAGCACTGAGCTCTCTGCTCCCCAAGGTTAAATGAAAAACCACGCTGCCTCTAAACCAGTAGAACAATATTGATGTCACTTGAAATGTGTGTGCTGTGTGAATGGTGCCAAGCTACTCTGTAATGCTGTACTAAGATTCTACATTAGTGGGCCACATTTTGTAATTGTATGGTGACAGTGTGCTTATAAAACAGGTTACTAATAAGTATTCATGGGAAATATTCGATGGTAGAGTTCTGCTTTCCAAATGAGCAAAATAAGGTTGCTTCTTTGATGAACGCTAAGCAGACCTTTATAAAATTACTCTCTGTTAATTCACTTGTTTGAGCTGCAGCTCTGGGGTAATTTAGTGGTTTTTTTCAGTAAATTAACCTTTTATAAAACATGGTTCTCCAGTTGGTCACGCCAGAATTCAGTGGAGTTCTTATTACATAAAACTGATGCGGTGAGTGGAGAATCAGACCTGCTGCCTTAATGAGTCAAAGAAATATCCCAAAGAAGTATATAAAATGCATTATTGTTCTTGTTTGCTTGGTCCATAGGATCACAGCGAGCCTCTTCCCTTGCTGCATCAAGACTGGAACAGGCCATGTCTGAAATAACTATGCAGAGCAGTGCAATGAAGCAAGGACCTATGCGGCTGTGGACAGCTCTTGAACAAATTTGGCTACAAGCTGGTAAGTCCTGGACCCCCTGGAGTTCCTTTTTCCCTCCAGTGGTGAATGAGATGACATAAGTATTAATGGAGTAGTTGAAATCAGTAGTTGAAAATCACCTTATTCCAGCAGAAAATCTATCTATCCCAGCCGGTTTTTGAAATACTATTTATCTGATTCAGTATAACAAAAAAAATACTGGAGTAGTGCAGTTTTTCAGCTCATCTCTATTTTTCCATTACACACAGAAAACTTCAGTCATCACTAAAATATGCTTTTAAAAGAAGAGGGTAGGTAGGTCTTCATTAACAAATGATAGTTGGTAGGGACAATTATTTTCATTCTCCTTTTCCTACGTGCTTCCCTGTAATAAGGCTGGGCAAATCATGTATTAAATGTTATTTAGACTGGGAACTTTCCAATCTTTGCTGAGGCTTAAGTGAAAATTATTAAAAAGAGCAAGTCCTCCACTCGTTTTATCCTTGACTGTTTGAATTTCCCAAGGATTTGTAGATTGCATGTCAGTTTGAGACACTCATGCAGAGATGGTACAGCAGAGCACATAAAGGGAAAAGAGAAGAGTGAGAAGGAACTCTACCCAGAGGCAATCTCCAAACTCATGAAAGGGTTTTATGTAGGACACTTGGTGAGGAACGGAGTTGCACAGCACATTCTACTATTTGCATTCCAGCATTTCAGGACTGATAGAAAGAGTTCTGACCCTGCAATTTTGCTCTGAAGAGACACAGCTTTTCTTCCACAACTGGGCCCACAAATGTGCGCATGAAATTACATTTGAGTGCTGTGATTGCTTCTTAGATGTCTCTGCTACCTTTTGCAATGAAAAAAAAGCAGAGCCTACTGGAACCTTGCTAATAATTTGCTATTCTGTATGCAGGAGAACCCTTCAAATTCTCATTTAGCTAATCTGTACAATTGACAATTCTCACATAAAACCTGGCAGTCTCACCCTACTTCTCAGCAAAGATTTTTATAGCTGTTTTTGTGGGCCATTTCGTACCAATTAGACTTCAGGTCTGGTACAAAATATGTGACATTCTTTTTGTTACAATTTGACTAACTATTAAAGAACAAAAGAAGTTACCTTATGGAATGCATCATCCTTTTAAGTTAATCACATGTGTTCACTTAATGGCTTGTGTGTACGTAAATTTCAATGATGTGCTGTGGGCTTCAAAATCACTAGCAAGATTTTGTTTTATTCAGTTTATGCTCCTGATTTAAAGCTGCAGGGGAGACTGGTGGGGAGCAAAAAAACCCGGAGTTTATTATGATGAGAAGTCAGGTGTCTGTTGTCCATCATCCTGCAGATAGCTCTAGGCAGTTTACATTTTTGCTGCTGTGTGAAAAGACAAAAGCAATAAAGACCTAGAGCTTGCTGTGACCTAGCTGTGAATTGCTACAATTACTTCTCAGTGTAAATCAAGTGCCTTTCTCAAAGGTGTTAATTAATTCTTTTAGATAGAATTTATTTTTAAAAGCTGTAACTTTTCTGTCCTATTCTATAATTTTTTTTAAACCTTTGTTTTGTTTCATGCTTACTTTTAACCGGACTTGAATCAGGATTGGTATTCTGAAAATACGTACTGCGACTGCTTTGTAATTTCGTTACTGCAGTCAGTTATGGATGCAGCTTAATGAGCTCTTGGTGAGGTACTGCCCATTCTCTTCTCGCAGTAGTGTGGAAGTCGCTGCACTCTGGTTTCCTGAGGGATGAGGAGAGATGCAAGTATTTTGGGGTAGTCTTCACTCTCTCTGTGCGGAGAAGGGCACAGCACCTGAATAATTAGAGGACTTCTTTGAACTGGGTCGGATCTTACACTGAGCTTAGTGAGTGGAATAGTCCAAAAGCATATCACTGACCTTCTGGACTAGAATCTTTCCCATCTGGAAGGAGGGGAAAGGAGGAACAGGTATACCCGTAAGAAGTTAATAACTTCCAAATTAGAGATATTTCATAAACAACAAATTAAACAGAAACGCGTGGTTAAAAACAGTTGAGGTAGTCACATGCTTTTGCGTTACAGCTCACCCCAAAATTAACAGCTGTGGAAAGCCAACAGGCGGTTAGCGTAACATTCTGATGCCTGCATCCGGAGTCCCTTCATATTCATGATAGAGCCGCACCAGTATGCTGTAGATTTCTATCAGGTGTAGCTTGGACTTGTCCTTTTTCAGTCAATGACTCATCTTGTGACTCTAGGCAAGTTGCCTAACTTTTTCATACCTCAGTGTCCTGTCTCTAAAGGGACAAAATGTTAATCTGTCTTTGGGAAATGACTCGTGTATTGTTGTTTTTGTTGTTGTTAACACTTTAACCTTTTTAGCGTGAATCATAATTCTTTAGATAAAATTACTACAATTTCCTAACCTCACTACAATAAATTTATAACAAAGCATCCGTCCTTTTCAGGGACTAACAGGATGCAGCTGGCTGTGTCTCTGTGTGGGGGTATGGATTTAGAGTGCCAGGCTGCAATCGTGTCTGGGTTCCATTAGAGCCATTACAGTTCCCGTGCCTCTTCATATGCCAAGGCATGAAAACTAATGGTACCAACTGATCCAGTTAGAGCTTTCTGCACTTAGATTGGAAAAAGGAATACAAACCCAGCTATCCCACAGCTATATGAGGCTGTTCTTCCAGTCCTCCAGCAACCAGGCCAGGCCACAAAGCCAGCACATAGGCTTGCAAGGGGATTGTTAGTGGGTGGTAGCTATCAGATCGTGCTTATGTAGGGGAATTGTTACTGTATCACCCTCCACCTGCAGCTGCAATAGGAGTTCCTGCCTTGTGCAGAAGCATCCTCAGTTTGCGGGAGCTGGAGAGCCCTTGTAGAGCTCCTAACGGGTCTCACAATTAGTGCATGAGAATATGTGCTTTCTTTTAACAGTGGCTGAAGGCGAGCGAGGCTGTGAACCCTGTGCAAATAGTTAAGCTTTTTTGTTCTGTGATAAAGATACTTATCTCACGCATAAGAGGGCATAGACTTAGTGTTTTTATCTGTAACTTTTCTGGGTTTATGACCAGCACAGTTATGTAGGGAAGAAAATAAAGCGGCAGCTTTGGAAGTGCAGCTGCTAAGTCCAAATGTGCTGCACTATAATGGATGCTGCACCTTGGCTTTCCCTGCAGCAGTGCCTAGTGAACTTTGGCAAGCTAATTTTTTGTAGCTTACTGACAGCAACTGAAGAGCTACTTGATGGATCTGTGGTCTCCAGAAAGAGTCCTCTTCTTCTCTTTCACACATCCAAATGAAACCGTGAATTCTCACTGTTAATCTGTCCAGCCATCTCTTGCAGGACCAGCTGGGAGTACAGTCATCTGCAGCAGGGAACTTAGCACATTTCTTCAGTGGGCTTCCATATCTTCCTGTTTTCCCTGCAGGTAGTCACAATTAGCTTTGGAAGAGTACAAGGTCTGCTGTCGCCAAAGACTAGAGAGGTTGTCCACTCCCTGCGGCAGGCGTGCTTAGAGGAATACTAATAGGCATACTCTGTTTTCAAGTGTTCTGCAGCGAAGACTGTGATTAACACAGCTTGTCTGGTCCCATTTAACAATAACCTCCCAGTCCTCTTGAAATGTAATGGCTTCTTAAAAGGAGAGAGTTGTCTCATTAGGCTTTAACATTAATAAGCCTGAACATTATTCTTGGCCCCAAGTCTGAGAAACAGGTCATTTCAAGGCGTACTCAGGAAGGGTGCTGCAGTGCACATGCTGCTGTGGTGCATCTCCAGTAGAGGTGGTCTTTATGCAATCCATATGCTCGTTTTTCCTCTTTGTTCTACTTTTCATGACTGAGAGCTTGAATTCAACTTCGAGAGGAGAGAAGGAACTTCTGCGGCATTGGTAAAGCTTGTTAACTCCTTCTAGCTCTTGTTGCAGGAAGCTGCAGGGGGAATCCTAGAGATTACTGGTGATAATACTGCTTGTGTTACCAAGAGAAACATCTGACCTAGGAACTATTTCTATCCCTTATTTCCTTTTTAAAATCATGCCAGTACTCCTCCTTTCCGTTTACAAAATACAATCATGCTGTTTGGCTACGGAAAATGTACTTGAAATGGTTCAGATTTATGATCAAAATTTACCTTCGTTTGACATTTTTTATAAGATCACTTTTGACCCAGAGCGCAAAGCATGTCAGTACTGAAAAGATATAGTTTTAATAGTTTTAAGCTCTTTGGGTAACCGGTGTGATTTCTTATCTGAAGTATGTGTGATTATATTTCCAGGCAGTAATAACCGTATGCTCTATTTATACGGAGCGTTTTAGAATGCTGCAAGCCAGTTTTAGTAAGAGTTCTAATATTCCAGCTCCTGTTGCTATATTATTTTAAGCTTTACTTTTAACTACAATGTCCACTGTGTTTTTCTTTACTAGTACTTTATATGTGACAATTTAGCTTCTTGACTAACCCAATACTTTACCAAATATGGCCACTCACAGCAAAGTAGGTCTGGTAATTTGATCTAAGATTGGCTAAATGCCTGCTAAGCACAGTCTGCAAACCTCACCAGGTAGACCTAAGGCTAATTTAAAGGAGCATTTAAAGAAAAATGACTAGGATAACTATTCCATGTACTCACAGTGGGGCTGGAGCGGGCTACCTGCTGTCTCAGTAACGTGCTAAAGTTTACCCTAGGAAAAAAATATTGTAATGAACATGCCACGAACAAGAAATGTGTAGCAGAGAACAGTGAGCTAATGGAAAAACATCTGCTCCCCCGAGTTATGTACAGCAGGAACTTTTTTTCTCCCCTTCACAAAACGCTTGCGACTTATTTATTTTATTCTGTATGGGCCAATTCCTGGGAAAAAGCTGTGTTAGAGGAGATGGGCTTTGTTCCACGAGACTGTGTTGTCAGGGCCAGTGGGCTGGAATCTTCATCCCCGGCTGGCCCGTGGCCACACAGCCGCACAGCAGGCGCCCCAGCAGCAGCCAAGGGCATGGCCAGGCCCTCCCCTTGCTGCCCCTCAGCTCACCCAGCACAGCTTGTATTTGCACAGCTTGCTCACGGGTATTTAAATGCTCTTCCTTCCTGAAGCTCTTAGTGATCCGAAGCCCCCTCAAGTTATTAGCTCTAATATTAAAAGTGTTTATCAGGTTTGGGAGACATCTTTACTGACATTGCCGGAATAGCTGGGATCAGATACTGTCCCATGATCAGATACTGTCCTGTGATGCAGCACTGGTTGTTGAAGCAATTCTAATATTTTTCTTCCTTTTTTATTTAAAAAAAAAAAAGTGCTTTCAAATTTTAGAATTTCAAATTTAGAACTTCCCCATTCACTGCTTGAGTTTTTGAGCTCCATAAGCGCTGCTGATTTTTGTGGCTCATTACAGTGACACAAAGCAGTGTGAAAAGCTGGAGCCTGGCGAGAGGGAGCAGGAGGGAGTCCTTTATTACACAGCTATTACTGAGGAGAATAAAGGTGAACTGCAAAGATGGCAGTCATGCAGTGTTTACTTACTAGGAGGGATTAGGAACACTGGAGAATGGAAATAGTAAAGTGAGCTGGTTTGGTCCCCTTTGAAACGTTACCGATGAAGTTAAGAAGCCAGCAGTGGTTCTGCTAAGCCTCCTGGTTTAGCAAGCTCTGTCCTAGGCTTTTCTGGTGCAGGCTAAGGATCACCAAATTCCCCATTTCTCTTCATCTGAATGTCCTCAGGGGGATACTAGGTTTTGATCCACACTTTCCAGCTTCGTTTATTTTATTTTCTATCAACAATGAATTTAAAAAGTCAAAAGGAGTTCTGGCCTTATATCGGTACTGGGCGTTTTGGATTGCCTCCCCCGTTCCTGAGGCTTCTGGATATTTCTTATTGCTGGGGCAGGATGTGAAACTTTGTGGACTGATAATCTGTTGACATGGGCAGTCTTCAAAGAGCACATGCCATTTCTTGAAATCTGTGACATGCAAACATGTACACGTGTGTGTACACTTGCTTGTGAAGAATATAGGCAGCAGCTAGAAATGCTCTTTGCTAAGCAGTCTGTAGATCCTTTGCCGAGAGATGGAGAGAAACCTGTTGCACTGCCAGTGGTACCCAGAGAATGACAGAGGGTACCAAATGCTAGCATTTCCTCAGCTGCTTGGTAACTTTTGGGCAAGTGATAAAGTGTACACAGTCATGAAGAAGGAAGCAGGATATTTATTCATACCAGAGCAGAAAATAGGAATTTATACTTGAGCAGGTTGGAATATGAAGACTTAGAAGTCCTTTCTTTGACTATAGCCAGTAACATGCGTTTTGAGAGAGGGTACAAGAAAACCCAAAAGGTGCTGCCCTTCCAACAGAAGCATTTTTATGTCATCCTTATCAGTGGCGGCCTTATTGCCTAGAAGATGGTGGCTTGTTTCTCCCAGCTGGGAAAGAGCTGTTTCCTCATCAGTGAGCAGGACCCCACTTCACATAAAGGAACTAGCTATCTTGTAGTATTTCAAGTAATGTTTTGACTGCGCCACTTAGTAGGGAAGGTAGCTTGTGGTAGTTCTGTGTTGCTTCCAGAAATTTTCATTCTAATGCTACATTTGTAAATGAGCTTAGTGGCCATTTCAGCCCCTGTGAGACCCGAAGCTTGGAAATTTCAAGCAGGTCCCTGGACTCCAGTTAACTACCAGTTTGCATGCAAAGACAGCCTTTGAGGATGTAAATCTGTTGCCTCATTTAAAAGAGCAAGCAGAGCTCAGGTGGATGGGATCACGTGGCAGTTTGTTTTCCTTCATTTCTATATGAAAGGTTTGCAGCAAATGAAACGATTGCAGTCAGGATACAGCTTGAGGAATCTTCCATCTAATCTGCCCGCTAATTGTCAAGCTACTGCATGCAGGGTCGTGTCATAATATGGAACAATGACTGAACGTCACCTGCTAGAAACGAAAGGCAGCAGGGGAACCCTTTGTCACGGTAATAGCTCTGTATTCACTGCTGAAGGCAGAGCTGTCTCAGGAGTGGGTCCTTCCAGCTGACTAAGGGCTGCTGCAGTAACAAGCATTAATAGCTCCTGAAGGCAGGTGATATGGAACAGAAATCACCTCCCTACACATCCTCACAGGTGCTCTCACCTTCTTAAAGTGTGAAGGGCTGCTCCCCACTGTACCATCCTGCTGGTCATCTGGCTGCATTGCACTAGCCGTGTCGCTATGCAGTAGCATTTTTGGGGTGGATGAGAGTAGATGAGTGCTTTAGATCCAGCGGGCACAAACAACCAAGTGATGTGGAGCAGTCTGCTTGTGGGAGTTAAGTGCTGCGTCTTGGATAACACCGAACGTGATTCGCAAGGAGTGCAGTTTTAACTCTTGGGTTGTTCACATCACAGAAATAAATTTCAAATCCCGTTTGATTTTTTGGCTACAATTACAGTTGTTGCTGCTTCTGTGGTGACAAGCACAATCACTTTTGTGCTTTGAAACACTTAGGAAATGGGAAATAGAGTCGGCGTTCAAGGTGATGGCAGGCAACTCTGTTCCTCAGACTAGCACTGTGATGCAGACATGACTAGATTACACTGTTGTTACTCCTCTGATGGACTCCCTAACAGAGCTCTGTCAAATAATTTATCTTGGAGATGAAAAAAGGAGCCTGACTGCAGGAGACCTGGCTTTGACAGTGTTCTGGGAAGTGCTCTCAGACTGTGTGTTTGTTACTGGTCTTTGGAGAATGAGTAGATGATATGCTTCTGGCAATTCTCACTTGATTAAGGATCTTCACTGTAGATGAGCTTAAATGCTAGCAGAAACAGCTGGAAGAACTAGGAGCGCATATTAGGGGCTAACGATAATCTGAGTGGAGATGCGTGCTGCTCTCAGGGACTGGGCCCAGCATTAAGACTGGTGTATCAGTGGAAGTCTAGTTGCAAGTCAAGACAAAGGAGGCCATAGCCGCAAGAGGAGATGACAGTTGTTTGGAAGAACAGCAGAGTAGGCTGGGCAGTACTGCAGGAAAGCACAGATGGGAAGCATAAGGTGGATATGAGAAAGAAATGAATCATGCTAGGCTGGACCTTGGAGTCAGCTGGATACCTGCTCTTGGTCTCAGTGGGTGCAGGCTCAAGCTTCAATTAGTGAATGAAAGGAGACAGTGCACGATTCATCCTGTCTTTGCCCATCCATGCAGTGCACTGTCTCAGCCCATACCTATAGGTAAAAATGGTGAAATATTTCCTAATAATCATTCACACTCAGAGTTTCTAGCATTACTCCAGAGGCTAATAGAAGAGGTGGTACATCCAGGATACTCTTTGCTCAGTAGCATTCAGAGAGCCTTTGGTGGTACTTAATTCAAAACAGAATGTAAATTTGTTTAAATTTTTATGAAGATGGTGTTAAGTGAGAGAGAGCAAGGAAGCTTGCAAACATGGCCTTTAGATTCAAAGCTGCGAAGAATGTCAGTACCAAGAATGATGTAGTCCAACAATTGGAGATTCATAAGTGGTTTCCCTGAAGCATTGAACCTTTCACAGGATAAGAATTACAGATCTTCGGTACCTGTGTCAGCTTGAGGAGATACCCTCTGCTTTGGGGTGGAATTGGTTGCCACGTCTCTGTAACAGAACTTCCTCGCGAGGGCTGCTAATTTGGTTAGATGTTTATTTGCAGCATGATTAGGTGGTACAAGGAGATACACTGAATAATCCAGTGGACAGGAAGCTGCTAACCCAGGTAACACAAAGGCAGGTGTTCCAGTACTTTTAGTACCGTTGAGGAGGCAGGAGTATTGCCATGATAAATTTAATGAGTCCTTGTTTTTTGGTTTTGATTTCTGCCTCTAGCTGTGCTTTTTTTCCATGTTGCATAAGCGTATCTTGTTAATCTGTAAATAAAATGAGTATGTAATAGAAGTGAAAAATGAGTTTACAGAAAACACATTTTAATGCAGGCCTAAACGATTTCCCTTAATGTCTATTTTTAGCTGGGTGGGTGCACTCCTTTCCTTTCGTAATCCAAAGGCACCTCTCATTCTTTTTTTTATGCAAATTGGGTCTCCCACACCATTAAATCATTTTTTATTGACTATTGAGCCCGCAAAGAAATGGACTGAACTTTAATATGCTACATTACCATACCATAAAATACAATTTGTAGATCTTATTTAGATTCTGTGTTGCTGCACTTCCTCTAAATAATTGTTATTACGGAAGAAGATTTACAAGCACCGTTGAAAGAAAGACTAAGTACTCTCCATTTTGTATGCATTGAAACACCGGCTGTGCGTGATTTCACATCTAAACCCCCTTGCTCCCAATTCTTTTCTGAAATGAAACAAGTCACGTTATACTGTTAGTTACTAATTGAGCTTTTAATGTGGCGGTATCCAGAATTTCTGCTGACTTCAAACAGTGCCAAGATTTCACCCCTTCTTTTGTGCTGCTAACTTTGCAAATGAAGTGTTTATCTTCAGGCTGTGAATCGTCACTTTGCACATCCCCATCCTCATTATTGCCACATGCACGGCATCAGCTGTTATGCAGCACTTGGCAGGAAAATGCTCTGTTCCTTGGGAAGTGCAAGTAAAATACTGTCCTCCCACAAACTTTTGAATAAGGCTGCACGCATACTCAGCTTGACAAGGTTACATGGCTTTGCTTTCTGTTATTGGAGATAGTTGCAGCCTCTTGGAGCCAAGGGAAGGGATGGATGCATGCTGAGATTTTATAATGATTAACCAGAGAGAAATGTATATGAGTCACTCTTTAAAAGTATAGCTCTTACCAAGGAACTAATGTTTTGCTCATGTTGACAGCCTTGGAGAATGACATTTATCTGTAGCACAACCTAGGGATGGCTAAGAAATATTCGAGCATTTTCTCAACGATGTCTCACCCTTCTTCTAGAAGGACCACTTCGGAAGTGGAAGGGTGTTCAGCCATGCTGTCATTTCAGTACACGATTGTTTTCAGTGTGCCAATAGAAATGCTATTTGTGGTCCCAGTCTCATGTCAGATAGGCCAAGGAGGAGCCTTTCTATGGTCAGGCAGGACTGCCTTTGAGATGCTCTCCTGCTCACCTCTACCCAGCAAGCTCCATGTCAGCATGCCATGTCCCCACAGTCATCTGGGTCTCCCAGCATTTTGAAACTGGCAGAGTTTCAAAGCTATTCTAGAGGAATTTTCAGGCTAGTTTCCCCCCTCACAGAGACTTTCTGAGAATATTCACTACCTTTAAAAGTCAGGGCACTTAAGGCTGTGTATAATTTCAGAATTATTTATCTAAATCTGGAGCCTGAATTAGTAATTTCGAATTGGACTCTTGAACTCTCAATACTTACTGTGTTACCACATCAGTTTAAAAAAAAAAAAAAAAAACTTTGAGCTTTTGCAGTGATGACATGTAGAACACAAAACAGGATATGGACCAAAAAGCAATGGCTGCTGTATGAAAAGAGAATTATTTTATATTCATACGTGCATACATACATACATACATGCATGCATACGTACATATATCTATATAAAACACAGTTTCCCTTTTCAGTTACGTGTGGCAGTGAAAATTGAGTATCACTTTTGAAGCCTTTTGCAGGCTTTAATGCATAATAAATCTAGAATTAGAATAGACTATTTCAGCTGGAAGGGACCTACAATGATCATCTAGTCCAGCGATGATCTAGTCCAAATCCTGAGAAATGTTAAAGTTTAACCATGAGATGTGTTACGAAATTTATGTTTGACATGAAAAATTATTTGATTAACAAATAGACAGTCAAGTACATTAGTATGCCTGTTACTTTTTTTTTTAAGAAAACCACTAAGATAGTTGCTGATAGTTGAAGAAAGTAAATGACTGAGCAGTCTCTTCCAAGAGCTGTCTTTTGTTTCTCTGTAGAGTATGTATGAGGATTTAAATGTGTGAATACAAAATATAAATAAGTCACTATGATAAAAGCCTTTTGACTTTAATAGTCTCTGAAAAGTTAAGAGACAGCTATCTCATAAACTAGACAAATAAGCAGAGAGAAACCCTTTTAATCATCTTTTAAAATGTGCAAATACTCTTTTAAATAAGTTATCTAATGTCCAGCTCAGTCAGATGTATCCTATTACTCTGACATGTTTAAAGTTCTCAGTAGACAGTGATGGCTTATTCTGTTCTTTTTTCCCCCAGATTATTTGGAAATACATATGATGGCTCCAGGTGGCTACCAGCCCTGCTTCCTTAGGGCTCAGTTCAGCACTGTTTACATTCCTGATTGAGGAATGTAAATGAAGGCCGTCCTCTGTCAGGACAACACCTAAAGATGTCCATAAACATCTGTATAGAGCCCTTAGCATTAAAAAAAGATCCATTCAGTGAGTCCACTTGTGACAGTAAGCACTAACCATAGTAGTGAGCACTGTGCAGGATCATGGCCTCATGTTTTAATATGCTTAAGGGAGATGATATGTAATTAATGTGAAGAAAGGTCTCTGACTTATTTCAACTAATGGTAGGGTGTTTTTTGTGGTTTTTTTGTTTTGTTTTGTTTTGTTTTAGCTGAACTCTTCATGGAACAACAACATCTCAAAGAAGCAGGCTTTTGTATCCAGGAGGCAGCTAGTCTTTTCCCCACATCTCATGCTGTACTGTACATGCGTGGGAGGCTTGCAGAGATGAAAGGCAATTTGGAGGAGGCTAGGCAATTGTATGATGAAGCGCTCACAGTGAATCCAGCTGGAGTGGAAATTATGCACAGCCTGGTGAGTTTGCAGGGGCTCAGCTCCATTATAGTATTTATGTTCCTGATTAACTGTAATAAGAGGGGAGAGGGCTCATGCTTGCTCTGGATGCCATTGTCTTCCTAATCCTGAGAGCAAGTGACTGTTCCAAGAATAAATTGGGTAGCTTGAACCTCTATTTTAAGACTGGATTGAATGTTTTTAACTAATTAGGACTTGTGTCAAAAGTAAATATTTTAATTGACAAAGGCTGATAGTTTTGGAAGTCAATTCACTGCTTTGTCTTTGCTGCTTTTCCTACTAACTGTTATGCATTTTAAATAAGCAGTACACTGATGTTTGAAAGATCTGAACTAAATAACTATAGAATATAGATATATACGGGTTTGTAAACCTTGGGCTAGAGTCTTGTGTCTACTCAAATCAAGATAAACTGTGAGTTTACAATAAAATTAATCTTATTGTCTTAAGCTGTGGCTTAGCTCCAACCTTGTGTAGGGGCAGTGACTCCACAGTTGTGGGTTTTTTTGGTAACACTCCTATCCAGCAAGTATTTTTTCTGTTGTACCGTCCCCAAAACAAACTTATTTACAGAGACAGGGCCTAGAGCTTAATAATAATAATACAGGGAACTTTGCAGAAGACCAAAACCCACTTCTCTTATGAAATCAGAACAGTTAATCATATTTCATCAATGATGTGTCTTGTTAACTGTAGCCTTACTAGGTCTCTCTGGGATTTTAGAAGTCTTTCTTGACTAATTTAATGTGTCAAGATGTGTGTTAATGTGTGTCTTTGCTAGCAGATTTGTATTTCCTGGCATAAATTTGGTCCTGATGAGGTTTGCAGGCAACTCCAAAACTGAAGGGGTATCAGTGCACAAGAGGACAGCCGTAAAGTGAAGTTATAATTGAGAGAAAATAGTACAGACAAGAGATGAGATTTTTGGTAATAATGAATGTTCAGTGCAAAACCAGCAGATGAATAGCTGGTACATATGTCAGGAGGTTACAAAACAGCTATACACATATCAGGCTTATATGGGGCAACAATATTACGTTGTTGCTGTTATCCAACCTTTACAAAATCAGTAGGTAAAAACCTGGCAAGATAGAATGACGTTCTTTGCTCAGTCAGTGTCATGATTTCAGACAAGTCACTGATACCAGAGCAGCCATCAAGTTAGATGCCAACATGATACTAATAGCTTTCATTTTTGTCTTATTTTGTGGGCAGAACCACATACTGTGTCTTCCCATTTCAGTTGCTTGCAATTTTCTGAAACTATAGTCATTTGGAATAAAAATTTCTGAGATGCACATCTGCTCTGGCCCAATTTACTTTGGAAAATGTCACCCAACATGGCTTAAATGTTTCTGAAAATGAGGCTAAAGAAGAGACCTTAAAGGCTTCTGTGACATCTTCTTTACTGTGCTTTATTGTCTCCAGGTTTTGTCAGGAATGGGTAGTCTGTGTAATATATTAATGTGCTTTTTACCATCCCTAAGAAAATCCTTCCTAGGTTATGCAAGTTATAACCTTTAAGAAACACATTTTATACGTGCTTAGTAGATATGTATTTCTGAAACCTCTAAGGAGCCTGTGAATGCTCATTCCCCTCAAACCCCAGTAAGCTCCATCATCTCTTAGTCAAGGGATGGAAGTAAAATTTAGGAGAGGTGAAAAAGACAGAGAGATGGGGAATTTTGGGGCAAAGACTCAGTCCATAAGCAAGTAGGGAAGAGGAAAAATTAACTCATTAACAGTGTGAGAGGAATAAGGATAGATAGAAAATAAGATAAGATAGGTAACACTGGATAAGACTGGATAGATAAGAAGAATGAGACTGAGTTAAGGAACCAGGCCGAGACACACGGGTTGAGGGGTGCGCATGCTGGAAAGGATGAATTAAAGGGGTCGGTCTTATGAGAGAGACAAAGGAGCACGAACCTGTAAGAGTACTTCCACTCCATAGCCTTCAGTCTCCTTAAAAGTCTGAATCTTCCCATCCTGGTGCCAGCAAATATCAGTGACAATCACTTGCTTAAGCAGGTACCTCATCTCCTTTAGCTTGGCCATGCTGGCAGCCTGTGGTTTACACCTGTTGGCTAAGATAGCAAAGGTCTGGTCTATCCCTGCTGATATGAATCATGGCAGTAGTTATAGGATGCCACATAATGGCATTCCTTTGTATGCTTTTCCAAAACCTAGGAAATTGCACATAACAAATTAGAAGCATCTGATGAGCACTATAGAAAAGCCTGTAAAGAAATTAATCATTCTGCCTTCAGAACAGAGCTGGAATAATGTGCAGTAAACAAGGCTTTTAGGGCTATGCATCAAATAAAAAGGGCAAAAATTAAATATTGAATGGTTGCTAGCTAAGTGATTTTGTCCTGTGTACTGAATGAGACGGTGTCCCCATGGAGAACTTAAGACTGGGTTTATGCAATTGAGGATATAATGTAACAAGCAGTAAATTCTGCATCTCCTCAAGGCCATCAGAGGAAGACTGGATGCCTTTCTGAAATGTATGTATTAGCCAAGTACTAGCTGTACTGTTATTAAAAATACAAGTTCTTGAATGCAGTATGTTCAGTCCCCTACCAGAGGGAAATGTACGTCTTGGATTCTCTAAGAGGCCAAACTAGTTTACCAGCTAGTTCCAAGTGGCTTGAAGCTATGCAAGACACACACACAGGCAGCTGAAATTAAATTCACACGTGCTGTTTCAGTGCTGGTCTCCCCGAACATTTGAGTACATAGTTTTCCCACTGTAGTAATACTGTTGTGGATATGTAATTTTTAGGGTCTGGTTACAAGAACTACTGTTTGACTTACTGCAATTGCCATCCAACTGACCTAGTCCACTTTAAGGGAAAACTCTGCTGTAGACAGTGCCGATTCTCCCTGGTGTATCAGCATCAATTAGCAAAGTAGTCATGTCTCTTCCCCTGGGCTCTTAGAACTGGGTTGTCAAAGCTATATTTGGAAAATTCCAACCTGAAGAGCGTTGCTGGCTTCAAATGAAGGGTACAGATCTAGCAATGAATGAGTCCATCGGGTGTCAATAACTTCACTTTCACACAGGGTAGAGTCACCACCATGATAAACACAAGCTCTTTCTCTGCGTAGCTGAAAATGGCTGTGTTTTAATGTGACTGTAGGATGTTTGCAATAGCTGCCAAATCAGTGTGCTTTCCATATAAAGCACGCTGCTGCATGGAAGAGTGGCACCGTACAGCAGGACTGCAGTGCTGACTGCATCTGATGAGGTGGGTAGCACGCTCTGCTTCATCACAGGGGCTGTTGGCAATTGGTGTCCGATACTGTGGTTAGGAACGCACAGGCACATTGAAAATACCACATAGTTGCGCTGCTTCTTGCTAGCACTTGCAGTTTGTAAGTGATGCCACAGGATCCTTAAGCCTGTATTAAGAATCCACCAATGGCCTTCACAAAGTAAACACTACTGGCTAATACCTAATCTAAGGAAGCACATTTGTTGAGGGGTTCTGTTTTCATTTGGAAAAAACACATAGATTCAGGTTTTGGGGCTATTTGGAGCGTACTTATGTACGAAAGTACTCCTGGTGAGGAGTGGAGCTACTCCTTTGGTTGAACAACTGTTTGCTGTCAGAAACAATTAGCTTGGCTTGGCCCTTAGAAACTGTTCATACTGTAAGACTACAGCTCTCTTTAGGAAATATGACTTGCTAGGGGTTTTTTTTCCCACATTTCTCCTCGTTCTGTCTCACATGTTTGTGTCTTCCCTCCCATGACTATAACAGCCCTGTGCTTTTCTTCTTCTTCCCTTTCACAGGCTCCTTCTGGGGCCTGCTTGCAAAGATCATAGAGCATTTCTCCCTCCCAGGGGGACTGGTGGAGTTTCCACCAAGTAGGTATCTTCACTCATCCAGAAGCAAGAGCTTAGCCCCTGTCCCCTTGGCTTACGCTGTGACTAGTCAGCCATGCCACATGCTAATCTCTGACAGCACATTTCTAAACCAAGTAACTACGGCTTACTTCTTTCAGTATGTACCAAACTTGGTTATGTAACATCATGATATACACAGCTTTGGGACGGTGATAACAAAACTGACATGTGCCCAACCAAGTCAGAAAATACAACATAAGCCGGGGCAGATGACACTTCCTTGTAAAGCGGTATACAAATCCACCTACCTGTATGTCACTAGAGAAAGACATTGAAACTTGCTAGTTCCCAGCCACAGTGCATTCAGTACCGTTCTCCCTTTTGATTCAGAGGAGGAGAAAATCAATGCCAGCATGTTGGATTTGAGTCCTAAAGCTCCATATGTAACACTGCAAGATAAACTAAGAACATACTGAGCTATTCAGGAGACTCCTGCCCAGCATGCATCTCACATAGCACTTTCTTGAGTTAGAGCAATTCTCAACATGTTTTAGTTCAGGGACGAAGAAAGAGAATCGTGTCTTTAAAAGGGAAGGAGATGGGCACCCTCATCTGCGTCGCTGTGCCAGATGTAATGAAAATAACAAAAAAATACCATCAAAACAAGGAAAAAAAAGTTCGCTTGACTCATACTTGAGTCCTATTGATTGCAGTGGAAGATTGTAATGATTCCTCACTTCTCTTGGAGGCTGGAGCAAGGATGATAAGGTCGTTATCAGAATGCCACATAGCTGTCTGCACTGCCTCATCCGTATGCTTGATAGCAAAACAAAGTGAAATATATATTGGGTTTTGTTTGGTGAGTTTTTGTGAAGGTTAAAATGGAAAACAGTCTTCGTAATATATTTCTGTGTTCTGTCATGACCATATAAATGGGTGGAAAACATAATCTAGTGAAAATGGATTTGATTTGATTTGTTCCATAATCAAGTCAAATAGAATATACAGTTAACATCGGTTGTGCTAATCATGAGAGTTTTGCTTTTTCTTAGAGAGATTGTCATCTGCACCACAAAATATAAGATCGGCAGCCATGCAGAAGGGCTTTACGGTCATATAGTACCCTCCAACTGAAGTCGGAAAAACAAGCTTCCCACTCACCTGAGTTTAAGTCACCTAAGCTGGGCCAACAAATTGACTGTAGGCTGTTTTGTGACCCGTGTTTTCTGAGATTAGTGTAGATTTTGGCCTTTCCCCAGGAAGGCCTGGTTATTTTTTGGAGAAGTTCTGTGGTAAGAGAAGTCTGGGAGGTATCAGCCACGTAGCAGAATCATGAAATGGTTGAGGTTGGAAGGGATCTTGGGAGATCATGTAGTCCAACCGCCTGCTCAAGCAGGTTCAGCTAGAGCAGGGTACCCAGGACCGTGTCCAGCTGGGTTTTGATTATCTCCAAGGATGGAGACTCCATAACCTCTCTGGGCAACCTGTTCCAGTGTTTGATCACCCTTACAATAAACAAAGATTTTTCTCACGTTTAAATGGAATTTCTTGTGTTTCAGTTTGTGCCCATCCAGTCACTGGCTACCACTGAGAAGAGTCTGACTCCATGTTCTTTACACCGTACCGTCAGATATTTAACCATATTGATAAGGTCCCACCTGAGACTTCTCTTCTACAGGCTGAACAGTCCCAGCTCTCTCAGCTTCTCCTTGTATGACAGATGCTCGTCTCTTAATGATCTCAGTGGCCCTTTGCTGGACTCTCTCCAGTATGTCCATGTCCTTGTATGTCCTTGTACTGGGGAGCTCAGAACTGGACACATTACTCCAGGTGTGGCCTCACCAGTGCTGAGTAGAGGGGAAGGATCACCTCCGTCGACCTTCTGGCAACACTCCTCCTAATGCAGCCCAGGATACCGTTAGCTGCATTTGCTGCAAGGGCACATTGCTGGCTCACGGCCAGCTTGTTCTCCACCAGGTCCTTTTCTGCAAAGCTGCTTTCCATCCAGTCATCCCCCCCCAAAGTGAATCTGAAGCTAATACCAGGATTTTTTTCTGCAAGTAGATACTAAACGTAACATTGGCATGACTGTACTGAGTCATACTGGAGGTTCAACTGACTAGTCGTTCTCTCCAACAGCAACATGAGGAAGTGCCTAGGAAAGAATGAGAGCAGGGCAGGCATATATGGTAACGTTATTACGTAGCTCAGGGACATCCTGAAGTAGATGTAGATTTTACTTGCTTAGTAATTCACAGTGGATTTCTCCGTCGTGAACTTGCCTTGAGCCTGTGTTAGCTTTAGCATTCACAGTACCCTTCGGCAAGGAGACCCGCAGGTCTGCTTTCTGCTGTACAAAGAACTGCCAAATTTTCTATGTTCTTGATACAGCTCTTCCTAGCCACACTGATGCACCTTGTTCTTATTTTGGAAGACGTAACACACCACTGATTCTTATTCATCCCCCCCACCCATTACTGATTTTATAGATATCTATCACCGAACCAGTCCCATTCCTTTCATTATTGCCGTTGCCCCTCTCTGAACGTCTTACAGTTCTTTTTAAGATGAGAAGGCTAGAGCAAATAATGCACTTATAAAAAAATTAGCTTAGCTTCAAAGGTAGTGTTGTAGACTCAGTGTTAAAAAAACCTCGCTGTCCCGTGTTCTTCTACTCACATTAATTATTACCTATATACATTTTCATACAAATACAATGTTCTATTTCAAATGTTCTGTATTAACCTGATCTCGTTATCACAGCTGTTTCCATCTCCTCGTGCCTGTAGGGGCTAGGTTTTTTTCTGAATGGTCAGCAGCTCTAATGAATGCATGGTGATTTATAATAGCAGTGGGCAGTGTAACGGTGTTGTCTCAGGTCCTTGCAGAGATGTCAGTGTCCCAGTCTGTGAATACAACACAGCCAGCAAGCATGCAGTGCTAGTCTTTGATAAATATTCTTCTTTCTGCTTGCCAGAGACATCCTTTTAGCTGGTGGAACACAAATTTCTTTCTGCTGGTAATGCTAGAAGCTGAAAAGCTTGATTGAGAACAGGTTTTTGTATAGATTATGTTCCTTTTGCCTAAGCTAAGTACATTGCTTTTGATCAAATTTGAGCGTTTAAAAACTGTATGATGCTTTGTTTAAATCTTCTGCTTTTAATTGTTCAGTTGGATGCAAGGGCTGAATAAAAAGAGCCTTTGCAAAGGGTCTTGGACTGTTTAATTTGGCCTTCATTGTGTACTTAGGATGCAATTTCATGTTCATTTTAGTAGAAGAGTCAACCTATTGTCTCCAGACTCGCATTTGGTAGCATCAGGATAATTTGAAGACTACAGTTTCCACTGATTAGAACATGGAAATGAATTATTTCTGTTCATTTATTTCATTTTACCTCACAGTATGGTGCATGCATCCTTGTTTTCAAAGGCATCCATTCACATAATAAAAACATGGCTTGATTGCTTAATATTTTTAAGGATGACATACGTTACTTCCTTGGGGATTTGTTTCATGCTGCCATGAAGTAATCATATAAATCACGGGGCAGATTCTCAGCATGGGTAAATTATCATAGCTCCATCATACCAAGGTCTGTATGTCTTGTAAGGTAGCTAGGACCCTAATTAAAAGCATTTTTACCTTGAAAGCTGAAGTTAGAATGATTTCTGTGCTTAAATGTGGGAACAAAAGAGCATGGTTTTCACATTAATAGTTATTTATTATCTAAGGAGCTGCTTTCTGTCTGTAGTTTATCCAATTTGTTTGCTATTTTGTAGATAAGTATGCTGTGGTGTGTTTCCATTTTCTAGTGACGTTTCTTGCTCAGTTTTTTATATTTGTGTACAGAGAATTGAACATCACAATTCAAATGCATCCCCCTGTAGTTAGGAAAACTGTGCATTTGTCCTAAGTGTAATTAGGTGAATAATTGTATCTAGAGACACAGTGAGCGACCTGTTTTTATCTGTTCTGGAGATATTTCTTCTTAACTGCATTTGATGCTCCCCGTTCTTGTTTTGGCAAAGGTGATAAGCAGAGTTAGGGACTGGGTAATTTTGATGAAGTGGACAGTTGTACTGCTTTTGTGATACTGAGAGTATTTTTCATTATCATAGCTACTACTTAAGTACTTAAAGGAAATCTTTAAGAAATTGCTGTCATAAGAACTTGAATTTCAGTAGATAATGACAGCAAAATGAATTTCTAACTGTTCTTTGACATACAATTGAAGCTTTGCTAGTAACACTATTTTTAAAAGGTTTTTTTCTTAAATACATATATACACTGAGTTTATTACTTTAAAAATTTTTTATGGTATCAGATGTATTTGTTTATTTGTATTTATTATCCAGAATTTCTGTACGTAAAACCTGCTTCAAGAGAGGGTTATTTTAAGGTTTTGATGTATGTATTGACTATAGTTTTTCATTACATTGTGTCTGTGTGATCCTAGGTTGGTGTGGCTTCTGAGTTATAATATAGTAAAATGCATGGAAAGGGAAGAATAAAACCAGACATTGCAGATTCAAGTACTTAAGATACTACATATGCCACATCCTCCAAACCTGAGAAGCGACGAGCCACGTTAATAGGACTGTTTGTGGGGGGTGCTGACGCAGAGGCGATCTCTTGGCGTTTCGGAAAGAGGGAGACAGAGCACCCAAAGCAGATGTATGAGAGCGAGCGAGCTCCTGGTTTCTCTTCCCAAACTAAGCACCCTTTCATGGTATTTATCAAAACACTTCAGGCTGGGGCTTTGCTACTGTTGTGCAACAGGGTGGGTCCTTCCTCTTCCAGAGAGCAAAGAACTGCAACTCGGTGGTTTTCCATTGAAGGCAATTCGCTGGAGAGGGCTGGAGAGGAGGTGGAGCCCTGGCTCTCGCCATCCCTGGCACCGCCAGCTCTGCTGCACTTTCAGCTGTGATTGTGTCACACTTTACTCTAAACCCCTGTAAAACAGGGATGAAGCTACTAATCTACTTCATCTGGGGTTTGTGGAGCTTAACTAATATCTGTGCATATTTTCATATGACAGGCGCTCTGTAAGCGCAAAATCTTATTTATTCTAATTATATGTCTTGATTCCTATGGTGCTTTATTCATTTGGGCTTTTGGACGACAAATTATTTTGGGCAAAGTACTGCGACTGTTTAGCACAAATGATGTGCTTTACAGCTCTGAGTACCCTTATGTCCCTAAATGTAAGTAGCAATGAAAACATTATTGCAGTGGGAGTGGGATTTAGGAGGCAGATCTGCGAACTATTTCTTTCTCTCCCAAGGATTTGTTTTCATTAGAGGAGTCTGCCTTCCCTGTGTGTTGTGCCTTGCCCTCCATTGTATTGATAAATTGTTACAGCGGTGCTGTGAAGGACAGAGTAAACAGAAGCAAATGTGAATCTGAGGACTTTCTAGCACAGCCCTCTCCTCTTCCTGGGGATAAGATATGACAACACCTGCAAAAAATAGCTTTTTGCAGTGGGGGAGGGTGCTTCCTTTCTCTGACAGTGAGTGTATCCTTCTGCTCTGCAAATTCAGTGCAAGCAGAACATCTTTGTACCAGTACAGTTCTGCAGCTTCCCCTGGTGAGAAGAAGGGGTTCGGATTTTTAAAGGTAGAAAAAGCATTTGAGTAGATAGTCATTACAAGCCTTTCCAAAAATGGAGCAACCTTGAACAAAGTCCCTCCCCCCCCCCCCCCCTTAATTAAGTAAGTAATAGTGACAGTCAACAGGAGATTCTAGAAACCCAAAGGAAGACCAGTGACGTCTTCTGTGATGCAGCTTGGAGGGCTACAGACTCTGGGACTCTCTTAGGTCTACCTAATATGGAGTGTACAGGAAAACACTGGAAAACACAGTCCTAGTCTCCAACAGGATATTTTTTGACTACTCTGATAGTACAAAACACTTAAACAGTTTAGCCCACCCCATAAGTTTTCTCTCAATGTGGGGAAACCCCTCTATGGTGTTAACAATTTTTCTCACAATTTTTTTTCTGTTCAGTGCACTGCATTTCTCCAGTCCATTTGGAGAACAGGCAAATGGTCATATATAGGAGTGTAAGAGAGGAGGGAAGGGGGAAAGAATTGGAAGGGACATAGAAGAAACAGCAAAAAGCACAGACTGCTGCTTACTTTAAAATACCAAGGTAAAAGCATTGACCACTCAGACACAGTTAAAATCACTTCTTTTCTCTTCCATTAGCTGTTCAACAGGTTGTTTCTTCCTTCTCCGCCCCTCTGCCTTGCAGATTTCTGCAGATGAGCCCAACCTTGATTTGCCCCAGAAGGCTCTTTCGATGCTATTTATTTGCTATTTTATCCAAGAAAGGTAAAATTCACTACAAAGAATCTGAAAGTGCACTTAGGTCAGAAGCTTGTTCCAGTGGTGTTGGAGGAGTGTCTGAAAGCAACAGAACAAACAATCCAGGACCAAGAAATAGGGAAGAACTCCTCAGCACTTTGGAAAATTCGACTCCTGAGGCAGGAACTTAATGCAGGTTTCCTGTTTGTTCTTTGTGACATCTAAACTTGTGCATTTTTTACGTGTTGAAAAAACTACTCTTGCTCCTTTCCTCTTGTCCTTCCCCATGCTTCTATAAAGCTCCAGTCTATCAATGAGCTGCTGTTTAATATTGCTAATGTGACTTTTGCCTATGTTTTTGCAAAAGTGCTCAAGAGAGAAGCCCTGGCTGGAAAAAAAGCAGGGAAAAAACCCCAAACCACCTATGATGGTCAGGGATGGGCAAGAGAGAGCTTGACTTGTCAGGGTAGCAAAACAAAGACTGGGAAGGGATACATTTGCTCTCTGCAGGTACATGTGGAAACAAATAGTGAACGCTGTGGGAAGAGAAAAGCTGAATCAACTAAAGGATGCAGCTTTATCTGCTGTAAATTGGCACTGGAGATTGAAGGGGATTCCCAGCCATTGGTGCAGAGAGGTTCTGGAGCAGCCTTCCAGGACGAGATGTGGGAAGAACAATCTGAGCCCTCTTATGCTGGAGCTGGATCAATTTACGAGAAAGGGAGGGGGCAGCCCCAAAGGTCCCTGTAAGGAGGACTTAACCAGACCCAAAACAGCGCTTGCCCGTTCTGGCGTGGCAGGCTGCGCTGCCCACACCGCCAGTGACTGAATTCATACTGTCCTCACATGTGACCTGAAACCCAGAGTGTCCAGCTGAAAATGTCTTGCAGGCCCACCTGCAGTCCTGCCTTCCCATCTCCTTTTTCTGTTGAAGAACTTCTGTTCCCAGGAGCATTTTGTAATTATTTTGAGTTTTATGATTTTTTTAAATTAGATGTGGAGTTTGAACATTAGTAGGGCTTCCCTGGAACACAGCCCTGACCTCCATCTTATATATATTTTTTAATGAGTTGTCAAGTGGCTTGGGTGTATCATGGAGTGGAATGATGGATGTAGCTGGACCTAGGAGAGTTTCATTGAAATTCTCTTAAAAATAAGCAGCATTGTGGCAGCTCAGCTCTACTGACGATAACGTCAAGTCAGGTTTAATAGCGTAGTTCCTTATTGAATGAATCCACCCTGTAGGAAACAGTGTGACCTTCCTCTGTGTGTGCAAGACAAAAAATCAATGTTAATCCCCTGGGAGGAAAAATATACGATTAACAGAACAGTTGAGTGAGTCTAATGAGAATCAGATGGCAAGAATGTTAATTTGCAAAGAGATGCTCATATAAGCTTTCTGAAGGTGTAACGCGGTAGTTTCCATATATCACCAAATGCCATGTATTTTCCTTAGATACATATCTGCAAGATGTAATTTAATGGATTTGCAACTCTTCTGTATGGCTTCCTGGCAGAACAACAGGGGATTTTCAAGCTAATCACCTTTCAGTTGGGAGATTTATGACCAGTGTAGTTAGCCGAGCCTTTCCTCCATCAGGAAGGGCCCTGACTGGAGACAGTCATTGGGCGCAGCATACCAACTGGGAGCTGCTTAATCAGAAACAGGCTTGAGCATCTCTGTCTTGCGGTTGCTCTCTAGAGTCATGCAGTTCACTGGCATTGTCGAATATAATGTTTGCTTAAATCGGTCCTCATTACTAGTATTTTTGGAAGTTGGGTGGGTAGTAGTTTTCTGTCGTGCTTTACTTAATAGCCGTCGGCTTTGTAAGAAATAAACAAAACAATGGGCTTTTATACTTCCTCTTCGCTTCTCAGAGTCTGAGGTGGCAATTCCATTTTAAGTGCTTTTAAGTCATAGGTGAAAGGTCACGTTGCCTAGTTCTCAGCCTTCAGCTTAGATAGATGCATTGGTCACTCTCTCCACCTGTTGCCCAGAGAGGGGGACTTCTCCAAGGTTGGTGCAGAGCCCCTTTTGTTAGGCTCCTGCTCTGCAGTGCCTCATGGAAGAGTCTACTCCTGTTCTTCCCCTGAAGATACAGGGAGTATATCTGCAATTAAAGTGGGTGCCTATGTTTGTATAGATTACATACCTCTTTAAATTAGTCACATGAGGCACCTGAGTGTCTGGTGCATGGCCTAAGGCAGGAAATGAGGTGAAATTACATTGTCTTGTTCCAGAGAAACTACAGCACTGATGTTTTCATGTGTAGCCCAGTTCTCTCATTGCTTGTGTTCACCTGTTCAGTATTAATTTTAATACAAAGAGTAGACTCATAAAAACATCAGGTTTCTGGTTGCATTGGTTACCGGGCTGTATCTGCTTTCCAAGGCTGTCACCAGCATAAGAGACTGCAAATAAAAATCAACTGGAACACACATGGCAGCATCTCAGTAGTGCCCAGCTGTACAGTGTATATTTGTTTATGCTTTTATTTGCCAGCATTGACTAAACAAAGATAAGAACTGTAGCAGAGCTTCCCAAGCAGTATCAGGGGGGTGAAGGAGCTAGCACTTAGCATTACAATAATAGATGCTAATGTGGGAGAGACCTCACTGCCTGCTGCTCCTCTTACATCCTAAGAACAGAGCAATAGAAGAAGAGGCAGGTCAGTGGAGCTCTATGTGAGGTTTGCTGCTTTATGCAGGAACATTAATCTTTTTGGTGTTTGATTCATTAGGTTTGTACTACGTGAGCTTTGCTTTGATTCCCCCAAAATCCAAATTGTGGTTAATGTGACTGAAGGAGGGCCTTACATGTGAGCCTTAGTAAGTTTTACAACAAACCAGGCAAGCTTAATATAAGCTCTGAATTGAGTGGGAAACAGGCCTCTAAGTCAGCTAATTTTGAATGTTGACATGCATGGTACAAGGCTAATTGAGATACACAGAAACTGCCATGTGCCTTTTTAATTGCATTTAGACAAGATGTACAATATTTGAGTCAGCTCATCAGTGTTCTAGCTGATGAAATTGTTGATGATACCTGACACCAGTAATGATATATTAAGTGCACTTAATATCTTAGTGCACATGTCATGAGGCACGTTAGAATCATAGAAGAATTTAGGTGAGAAAGGACCTTTCCTCTGGAGGACATCTGGTCCCACCTCCTGCTCACAGCGGGGCCAGCTTCAAATATAGAGCAGGTTGCTCAGGGCTGTGTCCAGCTGAGCTTTGAGTATTTCCAAGGATGGATATTTCATCACCTCTCTGGGCCCGTGTTCTGATGCTGCACCACTCCTTGTGAAGAATTTTTTCTTAATAGCTAATCAACCAGAATTTCCCTTGCTGTGCCTTAATCTGTTGCAGCTGAGCACCTCTGAGAAAAGTTTAGTTCCATGGTTTTCCAGTTACCCATTAGGTAGCTGAAGATGGCAGTCAGATACCTCCTGACCCTGGAGAGGGAAAGGCTGAATAATCAGACTCTTCATAATATCATGGTCTCTCCAGCCATCTCAGTGGCCCTCCACCTGCCCTCCTCCAGTTTGTCATCATCTTTCTGGTACTGGGGAACCTAAAACTGGTGACAGCACTCCAGATCCTGTCTCACAAATGCCAAGTAGAAGGGAGTTACTTCAGTCTGCTGTGATGCATTACCTAATGCAGCGCAGTGTGCCATTAGCCTTCAGCACTGCATGGGTGCCCTGCTGACTCCTGCTCAGTTGTTGTCCACCAGCATCCTTAAGTCCTTTTCTGCAGAGCTGCTTCTCCCCGGCTGGCATCCAGCCTGTACAGTTGCATGGGGTTATTCCATCCCAGGTGCAAGATGTCACTGGTCAGCAAATGCGATTCCTCTTAAAGCTGCAGTGAGACTGGGGCACTGAAGTGACAAGTAAGACCTGGGTCGCTGAGGGCCAGAGGCGAATCACACATAATGATCACTTACAGCAAGTAAGACTTTTATACTCAGAGTAAGTAAAAGATTGTTTGGTCAGTGCTTAAATAAAGTATAGAGCTGCCATCTCTGACTTACGCTGAGATTTTGGTATCAACTTTGAATTTTTCAGTAACCCACAGTGCCCTTTGTACAGAAAGCCACACAGTGTTCACTATTTTCTTTCTGCATTGTAGACAGTAAGGAATGGTATTGCCCAAGGCAACATGAAAAAAGCAGAGAAATATGATAGTTAGGCCTGTTGGGAAATCACTATCATTGGAAAGCTGTTGGAGTAAGACACCTTTGGTAGGAGGGACCCTGGTGTGACCTCGTGATTTTGTGCTTTCAGTGTTTGTTTGTAAACAGGCAAGCTGCTGGAATGGTTCTGGCATCCTCTGTGGCCTACAGCAGGGAAGTAAATGCTTGTGTATGTGTGCGCACACACACGTCTGAGTACCTCAGAGCTACAAGAAATGTGGTGTCAGCTGGTTTAACAGGCTCAAATTTGGTTATGAAACCCTAGATGGAAGGAGCATCTCCTGCGTCCCTTGAGTAGAGCGGGAGGCTGAGTGAGGGCAGTGCTGGATAACTGAAATGGAGAGCCACTGGGAAACCACTACCTGTGCTTTGGCTCTCTTGCATCTGGGGCTGTTAACCCTGGGGGTCATGAAAAGCTGCTACTCCATTTTATCAGCATGGCAAACGCCACTGCCATTTAGTGGTGAACTTATCCTTGTGGTCTCTGTCTCTCCTTGTGTTACAAGCCACAGCTCCCCCTTCTTCTCTACAACCTGTCAAGCCAATCTGTGTGTGGCAGACCGTAACACCTGCATTGAACATGACATGAACCAGCGTATGGCTGAAATATAGCACTTGTTCAGCACATTTACGCATAACATACCAACCTGGCCAAACCTAACTGGTAGTGAAGGATGAACTATGAATTTCATTTAAAATAAATTCTCAAGCAGCTCTGAGATTGTGGGGTTTTTTTTTTGTTTTTTTGTTTTTGTTTTTTTTTTTACACAAGAAGAAAGGTTAGCTTCATCCTTAGGCAAATATTCCCCTGGGCAGTGTTTCCCGAAGCAGCTAATGGCGAGCAGGTCTGGCACTTCTGTAAGATTGTATGGTTTTTAACGAGAGCAGTATTATTCCCTTGCAACTAAACAAAATTTCTAGAATTTCTGAACTTCTAGTTGTAGTAATTTTTGTGCCAGATTGGCAGGCAATGATATTTTCTCTTTGAGGCTGTCACTTGCAGCTCGGCAGAGCACAGGAGTGACTAATACAGATAAACGAAGCTAGGTCAAATTAAACAAATGCCACAGTAAAGCATTTCTAAAGTCATATATGATCCCGTACTGCATTGTGAGGCTGAAAGCTTGATGTTGTAGGAGAGTGTATCAACCTGTTAACATACAGCCAGACCCCACAGCTTTTAAATCGTTTCTGAACTGAGATTATGTACATGAGGATAGTTCAGGACAGGCTTCTGCAGGTACAAGCAGATACCAGTTCTCCTTGTGACTTCAGTGAGAGTAAGACATTCTGCACATATTTCATGCACATTAAGAGCAAAAGTGCCTGCAGTATCTTTGGCATTGGGTTTGTGGACCATTTGGTATCCTGTTTGCCTGAAAAGTGTCTTGCCTTGAGAGCAAGAAAAGTAAATAAATGTAGAGAGAGAGACTGATAAAACCCACAAGCCCTGGAGATTTCTAGGCTTCAGGAGCAGAAACCCTCACTTTAGGATTCCTTGCTGCTCTTCCTAGAATACCACAAATAGGTCAAACAAGCAACCTTGAAAGCTCAGAACTGCTTTTCACTAATGATAAATGATTGTGCAAGTACGTGAGATAAGTGTTAATTTCACATTTCTGCAGCTTTAAATTATTTTTCTTCGAATATCACCGTAGTCAACAGTGGTTAGAAGACTTTTTTTATATAATTCTCTATTATATATTACTTGCTGGCTGACACAGCACATTGGACAGACTAGAAGCATATACCATTTTTAACTAATCTCTTACTTGGAATAGTGAATGAAGAACAATCAAAGGAAATGGTTTGGAAGTAACCCATTGTTTGAAATCAGCTTTCCCAAACCAGCAAATATAAAACAGCAGCATTGAAAATAGCAGCATCACAAAGTAAAAATGGCGTATATGTGTAATCCTTGAGCCAAAAGGCAGCCTATTTTTTTATAAATTTATTTTTAGCTTGGTCAGCTGTACTAAGTGATTTTATCAGCGTAGCTAGTCTCTGGAATAAGAGTGCTCACATAATGTAGTTTCAATGCAGGCAGCTATTACAAGTCATGATACATACATGTTACACAAATCCTTTCAAATCAAATTCATACATCTGAAATTCTGTAAATGGATTAAATCTTGCAGTAGTGTCTTGCACTACTCAGTTTCACTCTCACAAGCTGGCATCAAATAGGGACAGAAGAGCAGCCTTGTTGGAAGTGCAGCCCTGCTATTTTTGCATACTATGAACTAGATGACTTGCAAACTTCTTCAATCTCAGTGGTCATAGAGTCTGTCACAGTTTCAGACGAACCAGAGGGACTGGTACTCTGCATCTCCTATTAGAAGAGAGCTCCCTTTAGAAGAGACTTCCTTTGCTCAGATACCACAGAGCTGATGGTGAAAGGTGAAACCTTTCAAATTAAAAGGAATTATGATGGCTTTTAGGTATCTATGACAGCATATCCTAGTGCTCGGGGCAAGGAAGAAAAACCTATACTGTGCCTTTAACACTACCTAGGCTTGAGATGATAGGTAGGATTTGTTGTTCTCAAGGAAGGGGCTTAGGGAAGCAGTTTCTTGCAGATGCCACCCACTTCCCCAAGTGGCTAGCACTGCTACATACAGCTCTGACAAGCCTAAGTGTGCTTAAAACATTACTGTCCCTCACTTACTGCACACAACACCAGAACCTGATGCTTCCACAGCTCTTCCACATTGTTGGGAAATCAGCACTTCAAGAGGTAAATCAGGGAAGAGATAAAAAGTAACTATCCCAAACAAAGCTGCTGTGCTTCCACTAATCCCCATCCAAAGGAGAAGAGGCAAAGGCGGCCTTGAAAGCAACTGGCTTTCTGCGATATTGTACATCTTGAGTGCTGCTGCTAGTGCTCTTACACCACACGCAACCAACTAACAGCAGTTGTGGTCAGCAGCCCTGGCCTCCACAACAAAGGATAGGGTATGGCCAAGGTTAACAAGGACAAAGTATTTGATAAGCAACAGGTCTAACCCCTTAAAGAGAGTGAGGGGAGGCTGTGGGGGGATCTTTTTAGATACTGCTGTCCAAAAACTTGAGGGCCATTTCAACACCCACCCAGCATACAGACTTAAGAGCAGACAGACTTCAATAGCAGCAAAGCAGGTGGGGAGTGCATAGCAGTTATAAAGTTAATTGAAAAAATAAAAAGAGGGTTTTTTTTAAATGGAATGAAAGTGTGCAGCAGGTACGATCTGAACATGACCTGCTGTGGCTTCCTTCCTATGCATTGCGATACACTGCATGGTGGAGCTGTTTATCAGCAACAGAGCACGGTTTTGTATTCAACGTTGTCCCTGTTATCCTCCCTACCACCACCCCCCCAAAATCAATATTCGCACCGTGTCTTTGGCATGAGCATCTTATGCTAGTTCTGTCTGGAGTTATTTTGCCTTGCAAGTGATTTTGTGAATGAGTTTGCCCAGCCTTTAAAAACCAGATCCTCAAGTATACCTCTACAGAGTGTTTTTCAGCCTGAGCAAAGCTAGTGCCTAAGCAGGAGTGAAGAAAAAGAAAAAAGCCTATTTTCAGACTTTTCCTAAGTGCAGCAGTGTCACACAGATTTTTCCTGAAGAAACTCCGGCAGCTGTCCATCAGAGCTAGCCAGCAGCAAAGGCTGGAAGCAGAATGGAGGCTGGGGGAGGGATTTCATTTTCCTACTGGGCCAGATCCTCTGAACAATAAAGCCAAGTGGGTAAAAGCAAAAGACATGTTAACTGAAGTGAGCTGAACTGCTCCTTCGTCAGTGCCCAAGGCTCTCTCAGTTTATACTGCATTTAATTCTGTCATTTTGGGCCCTAATCCTGCACTGATGATAGGAGGGTGACTTTCTCCACCCATGCTTTAGTTCATCAAAAAACCCAGACCTTAACATCATGAAAACCAACCTAGTTACTCTGAATTTTTGTTTAAACCAAGCCTGAACAAAGGTGTTATTATTTAACTTGAAGCTCCAGTTTAAAAAATAATGAAAATCTAGTATTGCACATGATAAGCTCTAGATCCTAGTTAAGCTACACCCTAAAAACCACAAAATGGAGATGATGTTGAAAATCTTCAACCAGCCTCACCCCATTAAAGCTACTGAAGTTTTGCCAACATGTCCTCTCCAGAGCTGTAGCCAAGGATTTAAGAGGCCCATGTTTGTTTAAAATTGTCTCCAGACTACCTGCAACTAGAGGCCCAGGATCTCTGCAGACCAATTGGGCATTGTTTTTATTTGTTTTCATCTATGCATGAATTTCTTTGAAAATACCCAGCAGAGCAATAAGAAGGGATTGTTTTTAATCTTTAGAGATGATAGCATGCTGTTATGCGTCAAGGACACTCAAAAATAAAGCATCAGATAAACTGTACTAGGAGATTTATTTTTTTTTTTACCTCCAGGCTTTTCCAAAAGTAAAACCCATTCTGCATGGAGCTTGCTGTTGATGAGACACCTATAGGTTTGGTTTGTCATCCCAGAAGCATTAACACCACTGTGTTCAGGCAATTTACATGGGTGCCTGTGTGAAAATGCAGCTGGATTCTGCCTGTGCTCAGCACCCCAAGGGAGGGCAGTCATTATCGCTACAGGGACAGCTGGGACCTGGCCTTGAGCCAAGACCTTGCTTAATGCAATCAGAAGATTTCAGTAATACAGAGTGGATTTTACATCCCCTTCTCTGGGAGAGGGTAGCTGAAGTTGGAGTTCTATGCCCTACTGCTGCCTGAGTTTAAAACTAGTCTGTGCATTTTTTGTGTTACGCTGGACAGCACAGTGGACAAAAGAGCGCCTTCTGCCACCCAGGTTTCAAATCGTATTAACAATAACTATTTTTGTAGCTGCAAATCTCTCATTTCTCCTGTTTGAGATCTCTTCAGCAGTATCCTTCCCTGCCTGAATGAACGAGGTTATAAAACACGGTAATTATAAATCTCACTGACTGCCTTGCATTCAAGGGCGTGTTCCCCCCAAGCATTGCTGTGAAGCATGTTACCCGGGAGACTGTCCTGTACAATCCAAAACAGAATTATTCTGACCCAGCGAGCTTGTTGGAGGGGAGAACATTTGGGATGCTGACCTGCTGCCACGGCACAGTAAATGCGTTTTTCTCATTTCACAGCAGGGCAACGCCACAGTACAACAAGGCCAATGCATTCAAGTATTCTTTTGAAGCATGACTTGCATCTCACTGACAAGTGCTGGCTCCCTAAAGATGCAGAAAGGGAGCCTAGGACAGCAATCACAAACCAGAAGTCCTGCTGGCTGTCCACACAATTTCAGCAGCTTTCTCTGGAGGTTTGGTTGTCTTAGACCTTTCCAGGCAAAACCATAAATACTTCAGACAATATAACACAGTATCAGTAAAACCCTTTCTTAAAACGTTCGAGTCAGGCTGTGCTCGTAAGACAGGCTAAAAAGCGTTTTGTAAGTGACAGCTGGCTGTTCTGCCTTGCACTACTAACCATAGCATGCTTCAATACCATCCTTTCCCCATCGATCTGATCGTAGTCAGGATCTGTACAGGTACTTTCCTCAGTCCTGAGGGATTTATTATTGGTATCAATCATGATGCCCTACAGTCGGGAAACTACACAAAACCCTGTCAATCCCCCACTCTTGCAAAAGGGCTGTAAAACCTGATCAGTTTTATGCTCTGGGGAAAAAAAAAAAGGAAGAAGAGAAAAGAAAGTGCTTCCTAAAACAGCAGCAAACACAAAACACGGCTGTTGCCATCCATTTTCTCAATTACTGTCAGTGCAGAAAAGGAACACAGTGCTATGTGGTAGCCTAGGCAGTTGCATCCTCTTTGTGCTCAAGTAGGAGAGGGAGATGAGGTTCAGAGCAGTCACTCCCAGCAGGTGTTCAAACCAATTGAGTTTAATTAGAAACATCATGCTGACAATGAACATGTTTTACAGAACCATCATCGCCATCAGGGGCTGCTGCTGGAGCCTGTGTTTTGTTGAGGCTTTGACACAACAACAACTGAAGATGCCCCTCTCCCTCGCTTGCTGTCTCCAGCGCTGCCGACACATGAGCGCTGGACTCGTGTCGTACTGCTGCACAGCGGGTCTTTTCCACATTGCTGCCTCCCTCCACATCTCAGAGACGCAGGCTGGTTCATTTAACATACCCATGCCCGTTCCTCCTAGCACAGAGGCAGACCAGCCTCATTAAAAGGCTTTGCTAGGCTCGGGAATGGATACAATGCTAGGGGTTGTACTGCTCTCTAAATGTCCTCTTCACTCCATATGGATTAAAAAGACTTCACAATGTTTGTGATTTAATTTTGTTTTTTTGCTTAGGTCTGTGGGCAGCACTGAAATGTATCTGATGGGTACGTTTCTGTGTGATTGCAGGAGTTACTCAGTTCATTATATTTAGGCAGTTGAGGTTTTTCACTGGTTTGCTGAAAATCATGAGATTGATTTTAGCCTCTTTCCTGATGATCCAATATTTTTCCTCTGGCAGTTCTCAAGAAAATGCATTTTTCCCTCCTCCAAATACAGTATCTATCATTAGACTACTGCCAAACTATGTAACCGGCAAAATAACAGGTCCGTAGTGCAGGCAGCTCTGATGCCATCTAAACAAGACATACTCTACAGAAGTTTTTGGTTAATTCAAACCTGGTTCAGGTTACTAGTCATTAGAAGTCATCCCCTTACCTGCTGTCTCTGGAGAGGTTGCAGCCATTTTTTCCGTTCTCTTCAATTGAGTGACGGGCTGATGAGCCCATGCCTGCAAAGGAGGTATGCAGATGCTTTAGGAAATCACATGTATGGTTTTTATAGATGGCAGGCTGTCTAGAGTCAATCCTTTAATAAAAAGAGAATTGGCTATTCCTCCCCAGACATGGTTTTTGACAGTGCTGTATTGCTTTAACATTGTACAGAGCTCATGTAGAGCCACGTACCTGCCAAACCGACAGCTCCTATGGTGCTTCTGTAGGAGCAAGGACTTTCCTGAATGGTGAAGTAC
>NW_008824421.1:1318615-1327921 GCF_000699105.1 Pygoscelis adeliae | reverse complement strand
GCTGAACCAGTTCTCTACAAATCCCATGTACTTGTATTTATGTAAGAATATCAGCACCTTTTTTCAGTATACCTACACTGCTTCTAAAACTAAAATGCAAATAATACCTTAATCACATGCCAACAAAAACAATTACTGACTGCTATATTTTGGCTAAATATTTTGATCTCAAGTATCCATCTATAAAAGAGCATCATATCACTTTGGAGTTTTAAATAGTTACAGAAATGCAGCCAGATCTGGACAAAATATGCTTGCTGCTTAGATGAGTAACAGTTTTTTTCATGCTTGACTTCCAGAAAGATGACTGCTATGGAAGTGTCTGGTGTGGTTATTACATGACAATTAGCAGTTGTTTCTCTGCTGACAGATGTCCACATCAAAAAGCACTGATTGTCTCTTTTGTTTGCAATTTTAGAGATACAATAATCAAGTAGCTTAGACCATCTCCAGGAGATGCTGTCCTTTGCACTAAAAGCACAACCTCATTGCCTAGGTTCATGCTGGGGAAAGTCAGACTGTGAAATATAGCAGATGATTTATGTGGAAGTTTAAGTCCTTTCTCCCTGTAGAGAATTAAAAATTGCAGTTATTTCTGTGGATAGATCTCTTATCCAGGATAGATGAGCAAGCTGTATTTCAGCATTTTGTTTACTAATGAACTGTTTCAACAATGAAGCAACATACAGTATGCACACATCACATTGGTGGCATTGCTCATCTGGGACTGCTAAGAAGCCAGAGAAGGGAAAGGAAGAATTTGTAAAGAAGGGAAGAAGGACTTCACATGAACACATTCTGGTGAACAAAGTTCACAGATTCTCTTACTGCACAGCTATAGCATGGAACATGCCTCAGAAGAAAGCTTCTTAAAATGTCACAGACATTCAGGGGGAAAATAGCTGGTTTACATTAGTGCTGAAAAGAATGCAGTGCAAACCGTGCCCTAAATGAATATTTCTGCCTGTAATCCAGAGGCCTGTCCTCTAGCCTTTCCCTCCTGCAGCCCGCTGAAGTTAAAAGGAGTCCTTGCGTGAGAGTTTTTGCCTGAGGTAGGATTGCAGAATGATGTGCTGTGCCTGGCAGTGTGATTTTGAAACATTTGCTAACAGGCAAAGGTCTGTGGGAGCAGACATGAGACTGGCAGGTGGGATTTAATAGCAGAGATTTTGTGCAGCTGCCAAAAAATCACAACCCAGATGCTGGAGCTGAACACAAGCTGCCTGATAGGAATGATGTTCTGGGGAAAAGAGGAAGCCAGCAAGTGTCTGTCAGAGAGAAGAATTTGATTCTGAGTCCAGCACTGCCTTACCTCGTCCTTCTCCTGGGGTCAGACAAGTCAGAGCACTGTCTATGCACCAGTAACTGGCTGGGCATGGAGATATGCTGCATTTTTTCGTTATGCTGCACCCAAAAAGCACCTCACCAAGCCAGATGACTCTTTGCCTCTCCAGAAGCTTATTTAAATCCCCTACTTACCGGCTGCTTTTCCCTCTCTCTCTCTCTCTCTCTGTTTTTCTTCTCCGCATGAGTTATCTTCTCTGAGCTCCCTATTCCCCTCACACATTCATTCTGCACGGTACATTTTTATTGCTGCTCCTCAGAGACCATATTCTTCCCAAGACATTGATCTTCCTTACTTTTTTCTCCATCCCTGCTCTGTTGGAGGTCAGTTCCCTCTCTGAAAAGCATCAGCAAAGAGAGAGAGCAAGCACGCACACATTGAAACGAAGAAAAGCACAGCAGCAGACCAGCCGTCTTCTAGCCTCCCACAGCCATGCTGATCAATAGGTAACTAGGACTAGCACTGTATCCAGGCACTAAGGGCATCCACAGACCGACCGGTGGCTAACTTCCTCCCACACTCTAGTATGAAAGATCTGGGCAAAGCCAGCAGCCTGCAAACCAGGCCAAGCACTTCACCCTTTCTGCCCAAAGGAGGAATTTCCTAAAAATACATGTCCTGACATACCACTGAGCCACATGGCACAGCGAGTGCAATCCTATTTTCAGCCTGCTCTGCAGGGTGACATAGCTAGTTACACTTCCTCCCAAAAATGGCACGTCAGCAGCGCAACACTTGCTGGTGGACCATCAGTGCAGCCTCCTGTGGGACGGTGCTCTCCACTGGAATTCCCCGTCAAGTGATTGCACGCTCGTTGTGCATAAGGCTGTGGTTGCAAGAAGCATCCCCAGTTGTGCTGACTGTAATCAGGACAGCTGCTTTCTGCCCGTCAGTGCAGCAGTACTGCGCTGGTACTCTGCAAGTCCCAGATAGGTGGGTTATGGGCTGGGGAGGAGAGAGCGATCAAAACTAATTCTAATCTGACCCTAAGAGAAGCTCTCCCAATGGATATTATGCCTGTCCGGCATGTACCTTTTGCAGCTCCACCAAGCAGGACAACGGTAAAGCAATGTTTGGCTTTTGAAGATGATTGGTAGCCTCCTTCCAAACCATGGCTGGTTAGCAGATTCTGTTTTCCCAACTCTGAGGCTTATTGCAGAATCCCAGGAATGTTCCTGCACTTCAGATATCCCAAAATAACTGCTCTAAGCTCTCCTTGGGGAAAAGCAATCCTTAGAGCAGCCTCTTAACTCAAATTTTTGTGTTGAAGCAGCTGAGCTTGAGGGAGAGAACTTGTCTTTGCCTCTAGTCACTGGCTCGCACAGGAGAAATGAGCATTTTGGATGCTCACATTAATAAGTTTGTGTGTCGGCTCACTCACTGTCAAAGGAATTGCAAACACTTTGTTCTCATTTCTGTTTGCTGCAGAAACTCCCCTCCCCCACTGCCATCCTCCCTGCAAATCCACTAGTTAGCTGGCAGCTTCAGTAACCCAGCCATCGGAGCAAATCCCTGGCTGTGCAGCGGGATCACGGCTCCTGAGCACCAGTTACGAGCTGACAGAGTTGTTTTGCAGGTTTGTTTCCCGCTCTCTTCCTCTGCAGTTGCCAGGCTTCCTTCCTCCATCCAGAGGAGACAGTGGAGCCATCACAAACAAGGTGATAAGTGATTCTCTGACACCAAAGCCATCACTTAGACGCTGTTTCCTCTCCTGGGGGAACCGCACATTTCCCTCATTGGAGAGAGACTGGGCCTGCTGGGGTGTTTGGGGTCTGGGGTCGTTGGAAGGAGCAAATCTGATCCACTGCGCAGCGCAGAGATTTCAGTCTATTAGCGGGAGGGCTGGTGCTCGGCTGCTCAGAGGTGGATTATCCCGGTTTCCAGGGAATCTGTAGCTCCTGTTTATCTGTGCCAATCACTTGCATTCCTCTGTTGTGGTAAGTTATTCTCCATGTCCCTGAGGTGCTCATTACCACATTATTCAGGCTCTGTTTACGTAACTTTAGAAACCAAAATAAATTCCTGAAAGACAAAACTCCCCAGCTCTTCTCTGATCCCTTCTCTAAAGCATGTGTAACACCTTACAAGAGAAGAATCTGGTACATTTCTTAAACCGAGTTCCTGGGGTGGTTCAGTCGTCTCTGGAGAATAAAACTTGCATCCAGCCCTGAAGATGCTGTCCTTGGCCTCATCTCTCCCTGCAGCAGATGCCTCCCCACTGAGCTCTAACCTGATCTTCCAGAAGGTTACTAGCTTTAGTTGTGG
The DNA here is from genome assembly GCF_000699105.1 of Pygoscelis adeliae. Lineage (NCBI taxonomy): Eukaryota > Metazoa > Chordata > Aves > Sphenisciformes > Spheniscidae > Pygoscelis > Pygoscelis adeliae. The sequence goes on along the minus strand of NW_008824421.1, from coordinate 1,324,311 downwards.
TTTTCCCATCCACAGCCCTTGAGATACCACTGCAGCTCTACTAATCAGTATTGTCCTCATGCTGCGCTTTGCTCTGAGATCAAATTAAAGTCTAGAAATTGTAGTAGCCAAATTGGTCTACAGCTGAACTCATAAATGGTATTTCAGAAAGTGCTCAGGGAACTGTCAGAAGGGAGAAGAGGTGGAATAACTATCCCCTTTATACTTCAACCTTCAAACACTGTTTTTCACAAACAAGAAAACCAGTTATAATTAGTTTAAATTCTGTGCTATTTAGGCTGCCTGTTATCGCACCAAAGACAAGACAGAGTGATAGACTATAGTAATATAGTATATAAAATAGTGTGTAGCACAATAACAGAATATGTTGCCTCCTGGTACATAAGATACAGCTGCACAAACAGGGGGGTGGGAACTAGCAAGACTTCCAGGTTTTCAGCAAGCTGTCCTGATACACTGAGCTGGCCACAGTCAAGAGAAGGAAGCAGAAGTCCCTTCTTGTCAAACAAATGGGAAACATGAAAACATCACAGCTCTCCAGTGTCACTGGAGCTTCCATTTACACTAACATTATGTGCAGTATTTATCAAAAGTCTTTAATTATTTATCTTCTCAATGAGCTGCTTCATTCACTTTTGAGCATGTAACAGGAAATGCTATCTGTAATTCAGCAAAATCTCTTTGTGCATGGAGGTTTATGATTTATGGGAGATTTTATGTTAAGAGACGATGAGGAAACATACTCCTTGCGGAATCAGAGGCACCGGAGCAGAAGCCGGATGCACGGGCTGCACCACAGCGGTGTTCCTGCCCATCTCGCTCTGTGTTTCCCAGCAGCTCAGCTAGCTTAGCACTCAGCTGCGATACTGCACTCTGAGGCTCCGGCTGTAGTTGTGCGGAGGATGTCATTAATAACATGCTATCCCAGAGACTGCCAGTAGTGGCAAACCAAGCAAATTAAGATTTTTTAAATATCTCGGCTCTCCTTTCAGAAGGCATCTGCTGTAATCTACATTGGCATGCTATGTGTTTCTGTCAGCCGTGCCTTCACTGCGCTACACCCTTCCTCAGAGATATACTAAATGCGGCGCTTGCTCTGGCGATTAGTTCTGTGGGACTGAGGTTCATAGAGACCCTCGGCAGAGCTGAAGTTGTTATCTAGGAGAACCTGTTCATGACTCATACATTCAGACACGATTTACTCTGTACAGAGAGGGGAACATAACGTGCATGGGAAATGTGCACATCAGCCCCTCCTTTGTTGCAAAGCAGTGCATTAAAAATTGGGGAAAGATCCAGCATTGGCACTGGAGGAAACCTAAACAGACAGAAATTCCCTGTTCATCAGCCACAGCACACTGTGGGCACTTAGATTAATTGGGTGTCCAAGTCTTAAGCCTAGACATTCCTCAGCTATATGCGGCAACATCTTGCTATGTGCAACAGAACATAAGCACCTGCTTACTATCAAAATAGAGGCAGAGAGCTGTTTCCCCCCCTGGGGGTGATGGGGGTGCTTAGCTGCTGCCCTAGCGTCTTAAAATATTTGCTAGAAGTTAGCGTGCACCCCCTGGGCACAAGAGAGGCAAGTTCTCAACCCTCCTCAGTCTGAGAACACGTAAACCTGGGACTTCTGCCTCCCAAAGCTTGTCCCTTGACCCTGTCTCTGCTCTCTGAATTGTTCCTGAGTAATGGCTGATTATTCAATGTGAAATGCATTAGCAGCCAATGAGGCACAGCAACGGCTTTCTAATCAAGTGCTTTAGCCAGCAGGTCACCTGCCACTCTTCAACATCCTGCATGTATGTTGCATGCCTTTTCTCTCGTTGCTGATGCTGATCAGTCTTGATTCTGCACGTATTTTCAAATACTTTGATATATCTAGGCTGAATCTCACTGATTTCAACAAGGCTTTCTGCCAGGGAAGCAGGTACACTGCATAACAGAATTGGGACCTTAAATTATAAATTACATATTCTAAATTACTATTTATTATTAGTTTGGGACCTTCTTTTAGTGCATGTTTTTACAGACACCATGAGCTTGAGTCCTAGTTGAAGCTACTATGTGCTCTACTGCAACATTACTATGACAACTGCTAAGATCAGGGCTGGGAGAAATCTTGCCTTCTCTAGGAGAAGAGAGTATGAAACAAATACTGCATTTAGTTAGTCTCAAACATGTGGTCGAGGCATCCTGTTAGGTTTCCTTGCTTGCTGCGTCATCTCCATGTAGGTCTCAGCAAAGGAAGAACTATCGAGAGAATATTCAGCATGCAGCAAACAATTCTGCTTTGAATGAAGCTTAAGTGATGACAATCCAACAAGGCAGAAAAACTCTTCATTCTCCCTAGGCTTGTATGAGCCTCCCTATGAAGAGATCAGAGCCTCCTGGTTTGAAATGCTGCCTTAGGGTTTGCTTTTTATGTCAATAAATGTTTTATCACATTTAAGCTTCAAACACGGTACAAACATCCCTGCTAACATTTGATGAACTCAAACAGAGACAGCAAGCCTGAGCAGAGGGCAAGTGTGCAACACGGCACAGTGCTTCCCTTCTGTGCGGGGGGGGGCTTGCGTTGGCCTCACGAGGGGGCCTGGGCGAGATGGTGCCTTTGCAATTGTACACTGCCTTGAAAAACACATTGGCAAGCTAAGGAAGGGTATGTTCCTGTCTTCGGGTCTTCACCACCTTTGATCTTTCCTTTCATTTGCTTTTTCTTCTCTCCCTGCCAAAGCTACCTCGGTATGGTTGGTAAAGCATATCCATGTGCCCAGGTCTGTGGTGGGCTTAAGACGTCTCGGTCTTCATGCTCAGCTAGTCTGTCTCTCCTGATAACCTCCTCGCAGTCTCATTTCTTCTCTTCCCTCACACTCACCTATAGCACAGGAAGATGCTGCAGTGAAGTTTAAGCAGCAGTCTGCTGCTAGGCTGCCTTTGGTGCCTGCAGTACTGGAGCTGAAATCTCCGGCTTGAACCTGCTGAGTTGAAACCCACAGGCAGTGCACAAGTGCTACAAATCGTGATGCAAACTCGGGTTTTTGCTTTTCCTGGCACTTTGCCAGTTCCCCCCTTCTGGTGCTGTTCCTTCGTTTTTCCTTTCCCCATGCTGTGTTTTGCAGTGGCCCTGCCTGCCTTCCCTCTCCTCCCCTTTCCTTCCCCTCCTCTGCTTTATCAAATGCAGCACTTCAGCGTCACTGACTGACAGGGGATGCAGCAGCTTTGGCGGTGGAGTTGGAGAGGGGGAAGGAAGAGAAGGAAAAGCAGTTCTCAACAAAAGAGGCAGCAGAAACACTGAAAGATGAGCTTTCCTCCAGAAGTGGATCCCAGTCACCCTTCGTTAGGGCAGCAAATTAAGATACGGTCTCTAATTCAGTGTGTTTGGTGAGCGGACCCTGACCGCTCCATGTATTCCTACAGTGTATTTTCAGAGAACAAAGCTGAGATGTATAGTTCAGGTTCACCGCAACCTGGACTGAATCAGCAAAATGGATGATTAGCTACCCCGCACACTGCCAGCCGCTGCATGGCTAAGTGACAGCACAACAAAAACTCACTTCACTGCTCACAGCTTAAAAAAAATCCTGGCTCCTCAGAAATGCAAAGGTCACAAATGTAGGGGGAAAGAATCACAGAGCAATTGGCTAGTTACATATCTGTCTTTATTCTAGGAGACCTAGGGTTTCCAGGGTTAATCTTTGCCGTCTTCCAAAAGGACTTTCTGATATTTCATGGTTTATGCAACAGATTTTGCTTACAACTTACTCTGATTGCTAAATAATTACAGAAGCCTATGTTGCCCTGTAGCAGTGCGGATTTTTCTGTTACATGAGACTGTTATCATCAAGTGCCAAATACATCTTGAAACGCTTTTTGTAGGGTTCTGCTGAATAAGCACACTTCTGAACGAGCACTTTTCTGCAGCATGCCCTGATCTTGCCAGCTGCTGATTACCCTCCTACTAACCACTAGCGACATGTCTGTATTACAGATTGGAGTAGACAGCAAGGATACCCCATTTACCTTGAAATTAATTAACTAATGCACTAGCAGAAGCCCAACAGCAAAGTCTGCAAAGTCTACTTTATTCTGGAAACTTCTTAGGGTATTTAGACAATAATGGGCAAAAATGTTTTCTCAGTTGAGAAGAGCATCAGAGACAACCTCACTTTGGAATCTGAGTCTCATGCAAAGAAAGAGAGAACTTGCATTTAAAGTAATTAGTAAAATCAGTTTGTAAAGGATAAAGATAGAGTCTAGTCCACCTATACAGATTCTCGAAGAATGAGATGACCATGCAAACAAAACAAAACGTTTTTCTGGACATGTCTTTCCAACGCAAGCCCCAAAGGAAAGAACAAGTAAATCTGTGCCACCTTAGTGGAAGGAGACAAGGATACCAAGACTCAGGATAACTCCCTGCTGCTCATCAGGTGTTTGAACTAAACATTTGCAAAGGAAGTTTTGACTTTCATTACTAAAAATAGACTCCAGCTTGTACATGAGGCTCATTTTGTGGTCTTTCATAATGTCTTTTCTGCACTGTTTTCTGGGAATTTTGTGAGCTAACAACCTTTAAGGAGGTTTTGTCAAACTCTATGGAAATAAAGGCACAGATCAGAAATTTCATGACCTTCTGAAGTGGGACTTCAAGCGGGGCTTATGTGCACTTTCTTTATTAGTGGAAATTGAAAACAAGTCACTTTTTTGCTCATCTAACTTAAATTGAAATATGGCTCTCCTATTCTAAAACAAAAATAGCCTCACTCAAGTATCAATTACTGAATCACTGTATCAAGTATCAGTCACATCACTGAAGGCAAGGGAGTCCAACCCAGCGTCACTATAGAAGTGGTTTAGGTTTTGTTTGTTTTGCATATGGATGAGGTCAAAAATACCTTTGAAAAAGCTTCCCATACGCACCCCCTGTCCCCTGAAATTAAAAACAGTAAGATCAGGAGTCCAGCTGCCAGCGTAAGGCACCCTAAATCAGCAACCCAAATTTGCTGTCTTCCCTGTGCCTTCGTACACTGCTAGACTGTACCAGCTTCGCTGTGCCGCAACCCTTCACCTCAAATGAATTTCTTCCAGTGCTTTCAGCGCCGTCTTTTACAGTCTGGCTTGAAAGCGCAACCTTCACTACTCTGCCTCTGTTTACAAGATCTGAAGTATGTCTTCAGACCTAAAGAAGAAAATTAAATTAATCTGCACAAGTTACCCTCAGACCTCCTTGCGTGAGTGAGTTAGCATCCAAGCACTATACAGCTATATTAATGCAAGCAGCACATGAAATGCCTACGTGTGGCTAGCACAGGCCTGGTGCGAGCCCTAGCGACATGCTGCCCACAGGAGCTCAAAAGCAAAATTATTCTGACACACCTTTTTGTTTGGTTTGGGATTTTTTACCATTTATAATATGCTTGAGTTTAAAAAGAAGCCTGTCCTCATTGCTGCTTAGGGCCTGACTCGGTACCAACACCACTGACAGAGAAGGCCATACTTAGAGGTACTCACCATCTTTGGGAGGAGAATAACCAGGCAAAACCAGAAGTGCTGGTGCTAGCCAGGAGGTGGCAGAGGAGCGAGGCCACTTTGTACGCCAGTTTCTGCATTAATTTGGCAAAAACACAAATACAAACCAAGGAAAGACAACAAAACCCAGCCCCACCCTCCATCTTCAGGAATAAGAGGATGAA
>NW_008824421.1:1308904-1318572 GCF_000699105.1 Pygoscelis adeliae | reverse complement strand
TTGCTCATCTTCCTGAAATCTGACTTTATGAAATTATGTATGCACACCAAGCAGATGAGTTTCCATAGAAACTCAGGAACTGAACTTTCATTAGAAAAAAAATTTTTTTTTTTTTTTTTTTTAATTTTCTTCCAGATAAAAATGCAAATTGCCTGTCAGTGGGTGGCTTTCTGAATTTATATATAATTTTTTTCTTTTGCACTGTAGGCAGATTCCAGCTGGACCTACATAGCAACAACATGCAGGCATTGTTTATAGCAAGCCAGACTCCATGGGGAAATAAGAAATTCAGTAGCAGGGAGCAGCTCTCAAGTGCAAATACCTCAGGGAAACAAAAAACTGAAGTCCTCAGTGCTGCGTCTTCGTGAGGCTTGGGGATTGTGCAGCCTCCGGCTCTCACAAAATGCTTGTGGTTTGCAAGGAGCAGGGTAGGGAGGAGGGGAGAGAGGAAAGCCAAAGCAAGAAACTCTCCTGCACGCAGAATTAATGATGTTCAACCTGTCCTTTAAACATCCAGCAGCATATTCCTGCCGGTTCAGTTAAGCCTCACTGGAAAGGCTGACACCATCTGTCGCATCTCTCTCTGGGTGAAGGAGTAGGTCTCAGTGCTGGGGTTTGGGAACATTTGCAGGCCTGGGTTGGAGAGCGGGTTGGCCACACCCCGACCTCTGCTTGGGCTGAGGCCTGGAGCACAGCGTCTTTTGCCCACACCACATGGAAATCCAGGTGCATGGGCAAGAAGGGGATATGGGGGTGTTCCTGGTCATAACATGAGGGAAGCGAGACAGTGGGCACGCCTGGGAAGGGCCATGGACCTGGGCAGCCTTTGGCACTAACAGTCACGCGTGTAAGCAAGGAGGAGAGGGGGGGTATCTTTACCTCCTTTAGCAAATGCTTCCTTCTGTGTTTCTCCCCAAAAACATATAGCAGTTTTTCACTTATGCAGTATACTGCAGCATCAACAGGAGGCTTTCCCCTGGCTTTGGGGAGCCTGAGATCACCCTTTCTGAGCGTTCACATGTTTTTTCGGCTAAACTGGCATGCTTGAAAGCACTGAATACCAACGAGCAAATGTTCACGTGTGCTGCACTTACTGGTGGGCATCAGCTTCAGCATCTTCCCCAGGTGAACATAGTACCTGGGGGTTGCGTACAGCCTCCTCCCAGTGCTGCAAAACAGCTGCAGGGACCTCAAGCACAGGCCAAATCAGTGCAGTGGCTCCACACTGGGGAGCCATAGCGGGGGAAGCCATGCCAGCCTCTGGTCGTTGACCAACAAGGGTGCTGGGGCAGACAAGGGAGCTGTGCTACACAAGCGGTTTACGATGAGGTGGATTTCACTGCAGCATTGTTGAGAGGCGCGAGATTGTCAGCCAGGGAGGGAATTCCCCTCCTCATTGGAGAGGGATGACAGGCAGCAGCTGCACGGGCTCGCTGGCCCCTGTGCCTCCGGGGCCAGCGGCCCTCCCGGAGTGTCGCAAGGCTAGATGCTGGTTAGAGTCAGGGTGAGGACAACGATGGGTCCCCAGCCACCAGAGAGCACAATTGGCTCTGCTCGGTCAGCGCCCCAGGAAGAGTTTTTTAGGAAGAGTGGTTTTGTGGTCGAGGACAAACTTGAGCTGAGATAGCTCCCGTCTATTCTTGGCTCAGCAGCAGATTTGCTATGGCCACACTACTTGCCCTTTCTGTGCATCATTATCCCTGTCAAGCGGGTGACTCAAATTATAATTGCACAAATTCCTTCCAGTCTGTCATTATACGCCTGTGGTCGTCTCCGGGCAGCTACCTCCAGAGGAACCAGCCTTTCCCATCAGGGTACCTCTGTGCCCGCTGTGCCTGCTCGCAAGGGGACGGTAAGATTAGGCCCCATTGCCTCACCATTTTCCAACAGAGAGAGAAACCTAAAGAAAAAACATCCCCACTGCATCTTTAGATGATCAGATTTGATACTGAGTTGATTATTCAGGTCAAGGTTATGGGCAAGAAAGAGGCAGTGAAACTTTTCACAGTACCATCGATACTTGATTAAATGGGTGTTTCTTAATTTTTCACTCAGGCAAAGTAATGTGTTTCTGTAGGTATTAGTACTATCACTGGCTATAGGGTCTTAGTCATGCTGATGCACCCTGTGTCTAATGACACTTTTGGAAAAGCAAACAAAACAAGACAAAGGAAAAATCTTCACTACTTCCAAAAGCATCACCGTTCTTTCATCAGAAATTTACTTGCGTTCTAGTTGCAAGAGATTTCAGGGTTTTTATGTCTTTTCATATCAACTAAAGGCAATTGGACACATCAAAAATGAAGCTAATGCTTTTCTTTATATATATGCGTTCACATACTACATAGTCCCAGGAAAAGCATGAAGTCAGGCTGTCATCTCACTTTCCAACATTTCCGCAGGTGAGTGCAGGCAGAGGCCATGCAGAGCTTGGCAGGTGACATGAAAGTGTTGGCTGCTTCTTCCACAGGCCACACCTGGATGAAACTGGTGGGAGGTTCATCCTGGTGTGTGCAACTTCAGGAGGAAGCAGAAAAATGCCACTAATGCGTTGTGGCCTGCAAAGCCCACGTGACCATCTGGGCTCGGTGTGGTTGACTGCTGTGTAATTAAAAGGGAGTCTGGCTCATTAGATGCTTTGTGGGTTCAGACGCATCCATGCGAGCCCTATAGGAAAACATGTTCTTCCTACCACTTCTTTCATCCTCCCCCTCCTGTTCCTTCCAGATGGTTACACCCACTTGTGTCTTTTCTTACCCTAAGGACAGCTTTTTAAACAAGGTTCCTCCATCCTTCTCCTCCCCCACACTGCTTTAGGATCTACATTGGAGTGCAAATAGCAGGAGGACAGAGGGCCCCAAGCGGTTACATACAGCCTGCCCCTAGAAGGCTGGACAGGCACCATGTCCCTCTAGCCCCCTTTGTCAAGAGGAAAAGGCTTTCTATATGGTCAAGATGTAGGAGCTGAGAGACTTTACCTCAGCCTCAGCTGGATGTTCCAGATGTGCAAGGGTTATTTAGATACTCGGTGTAATTGAAGCTGTGTGTATTTTCCTGGGGATTAGAAGCCAGTGTAAACTACTCAAGGAGGGAGGGATGCTTAAAGGGCCTGTAGCCTTTCTCTATATAGCACCAGTATATGCTATCCCAGTAACATGCAGCAGGAGCACTTGCAGAGCTGAATCAGTCTCTGCTTAAAAAAAAACTATTTTCACAATTGTTTTTTTAAATTACACTTCACAATCAAAAAAAGCAGAGCTTAACAGCTGATTGATGTTCTTCTCCAGAAATAGGTGGACATTCCCCCCATAGGACTCCTGCACCTGCACTCATACATCTGCCCAGCTTGCTGGGAGCTCGCCACGCTCCATTTCTTCCTCTGGTTTGTGCCGTTGTTAACTGCTTATCACTTGTTTGTTGACAGGGTCTGGTGCTGAGCAGACTTGGGCGGAGGGACCTGGCCCAGAAAGTCCTCAGAGATGCCATCCAGATCCAGACCACCAGTCACAGGGCCTGGAACAGCCTTGGAGATGTCTTGCAAGCTCAGGGGAAAAATGAAGCAGCCATCGAATGCTTCCTCACCGCTTTGGACCTCGAATCCAGCAGTCCTGTCATCCCGTTCACTGTCATACCCAGGGAGCTCTGAAGCTTTGCCCTGCAGCTAAGCACCTTCATTCCATGGACAGACACCAAAACCAAACAAATAAACAAACAAAAAGCCTAACAGAAAAGTGCCATTGTAACCTGGAACTGGGCAAAATAATTCCAGGACGGGGCTCAGGTCTACACACTTAGCTGAGACAAGCCTAACTGTAGAAGAATTTGCAACAGGCAGAAATAGAGAATGCCTTTTTCGTCACAGGTGCCTAGCTCACCTCCTGTTCAAGGTAATAGCAAGGCTTATTTCAAAGTGTTGGTTCAAGGTGACTGTCTGTAGAATAGATTGTGCTAGGGTACAGCTGTTCTAAGCACTTGCACCTTACAATTTTCATTAAAGATAAAAACCCAGGCTCTGAATTAAAGCCCAGACCTGCTCTAAACAGGAGCAAATGCACCAACTAACTTGACCAAGTTGCGCTTAAGCATGTGGCTGCCTCCACACAGATCTGACAGGATAGGAATGACAATTAAACCACATAGACATGCAGTATATGCCGTTTACAAAATTAATTCAGCTATTTTGATAATCCTTTTTCCTGCCTTGCTCTTATATACTCCATATGCTCACTATATTTAGTGTGGCGTTTGCCTAGACCAATTTAAATTAAAAATACTTTTTTTTTTAAAGCTGCTATTGCAGTATGATTCACAAAAGCAGAAAGACCAAAGACCAAATCAGTTCACACTTGAACTAGTATTAAAAACATATATGTATCTCCAGTTACATACCTATTGAAAGGGCTTACATGAAGTAGCTAATTATAAACTCTGAGCTTCATTCTTATTAATCACCTATTGCGTCACTTTTAGTGAGGAATGTAGTGATTACCAGTATCTAGTGACTGAACTCTGCGCTTTACTGCATTACCATTCCTGGCACAAAACATTTTCATATCCATCTTTTCATGATACAAAAGATGGCAGCAGTCTTTTAAGGGAATGTATGCTGAAGGCAATATGTATATATATGAGTTACTTCTTTCTTAGAACCAAATCTTTGGTTTGTCTGTAGAAATTTCACATTAGAGGTACAGAGTTGAGCCTTCAGCGGAGGGGGATCATTTTGCGTATCATATCAGATGTAAGAGTGATCTCCAGAGCCATCTGAAGAGCTCCTAATCTGCGCAGCCTCCCCACGGCTGGCACAGTGGGGGCAGGGGACGCAGCTGGCATACGCCCTGCTAAGCTGCTCCTTAGCTGAGCTTGACCTCCCGGGGCCTCGGCAGCGAGGTAGAGCTGTACAGTGCTGTCACACGACACACTAGAGCCAGCCCCGTCCAGACCAGTCCGAAGATGAAGATGATGCAGAAATGAGCTGCGGGCACTTTTCTACACCAAAGGCTGGGGCTCTGCGCCCGTTTCTGTCCAAAGAAGATTTGTGATTGTTTCCTAAGTGGGTTTGCACTAAAACACACTTTGTACTATAATTCTGCCCAGTATTGTGATCCGTAACTAGTTCATTCTGGAAATAATAATATCCTCAAGCAACAAATGAGTAGGGGTTATTTCTTAAAGAGCCTGAGGCTCTGGCAGCAGACTTGAAGCCAGCATTATTTACAATTATTTGGAAATCTGCAGGCTAATGGAGAGGTGGGCTCCTCGCGCTGCTCCCAGACCACACCATCACAGAGCTCCTGGCCCCAGCCTCCCCTCGAGGTGCCCGCACCAAGGGAGTTACGCTGCCCTCAGGTTTCTCTCAGCAGATACATATTTTTTTTTCCTATTTTTTTTTCCATTAAATCTTGTTGGTGCAATAGCCCAGCTTATTCCTCTGTTCACTGAGGCGTCTGGAGTGAACGCAGCCCAGCCATGAAAGGTGCTCGGCCCATGAGGTCTCTGGCTTTCCAGTGCCACACAGGCACCAAACCAGGCTTTTTAGGCCAGAGGGAGGTTTCCAAGGAGACAGTGTTACCTGGCTGCATTTCTCATTTGCAGTAGCACCAGCAGAAAAGGAAGGAGTAGGTGTTAAGGTACCAGAATTAAATGAGTTTCATGAAGACAGAAAGACACAGCAGAGACCCATTTTGCTGTGAAGGATGCTATGAAGTCGGCTTGCTCTGCACTGCAGGTGGGAAAGGGGGAAGGGGAGGGGGAGAGACGTTGTTGTTGACATAATATGTAAATTGTTACCCAGGTGTTTTAAACCCAGTTCCACAGTCGGATGCAATCTGACAATAGACTGAAGTAGAGGTATAGAGAGAGAGATAGATATTATATTTTGGTATCTGTTCTGCTCCACAGTTCCCAGAGTGGGAGCGAGCGTTCTGTATAAGACACAAAAAAAAAAGTCAGTGTGGTCCGACATCACCGCTTTCTTGTGCAATGAATATCTGTAAAGCGCTGCCGTAGCAACTTGTGTGTACCAGACAGCTGTTTGAGTACAAGCTATGCATCCACCTCTGTGACAGAGGAACCGCTTTAAGAGGTCTATAACATATTTGGTCTGTGACCTGGCAGGAGGGTGCCTGTTTCCCAGCAGCAGCTGAGAAGCAAACGCTCACAGACCCATTTACTTCTGCACGTGTAGCTTATAAACAGCCACCAGCCTATCATATTTGTTGCCATCAGGCGAACTTCATCTCGGTGGTAATCAGACTTGCCACAGCAGTCATCTTCCTAGGAGAGGTGCAAATGTACACGAGTGCTTCGAGTGTATCAACCAGTCAGATGTTGCCACGGCGGTCCCATATTTGTCGTGTGCATTAAGGAGTCTTACTGGCCTAGGAATTGCAGTCCTCTAAGAGTCTCTGCTTCAGGTATGGCAAGGAAGATGTACACGAGTAAATGCTGTCAGCATCAATAGGAATTACACGGGTAAGGTACGCACTACCAGCACAGCACACCACAGCCCCTACATCAGTTGCAGACAAAGTATTTTGCATGGAAACTGGACTCGATCCTGAGATTTGCTGCGTGCTTCCCAGAGGATACGAAGCACCCGTTGGCTGGAGGGGTGTTATATTGACCTGAAATGCTCTGTACAGTGCAGGAAAGAGGGCAGTTGTTTCAGACTTGCAAGTATTTGCAAGCTAAATCCTCTAGCTACATTTGTTATTAGTGCTCACCAAAATAGAAGCCTTTTCCCAAGCTTACATGCTCCCTGTGTTCTTCAGCATGGATTTTGTTCATACCTCCAGGTACAGAAAAACGAAGACAACTACTTCAGACAAGCCTATGTATTGTAGTATTTAGATAGCAACATTGATAAATCTAATAGGTCTGCTTCCCTGAGCTCAGTAAGTAATACTTCTTTGTATATCAGGGAGCCTGGCATGCTTAATGCTCAGTGTTTGAGACTAAGCATAAGATTTACATCCCATCCCTCATCTGATTATTACAGATGATCATAAGTACCGGAAGTTTGGGGAACAATAAGTAAAATACTGGTTCTGTGAGTTTTAGCACTGTCTTGGGTCCAACAGGGTTTTCTCATTAGTTTAGAAAGAAGAAGCGAAAAAAGGCATCGTTGCCTAAGGATCCAGGTATACCCAGGTTCCTCTTGTTCCACCACAAGGTCATTTTCCTTTGCATTGGTAGGGTGCATACATAGGAAAAATAATTAGCTCCTATTTTTCTGTTGCACAGTAAAGGAGTAGTATTTGCCCTTGCCTTTGACCAACAAGAAGGGTTGTATATTGTAGCAAAAATGACTCTGCCTCCAGGATAACAGAAGGAGAAGCCCAACAGGCCAGGGAACAACACCCCCCACCCCCCCGCCTGCTGCCTTACCCCGTGTAAACTGTCATTAGCTCTACCGGAGTTGTTGGTATTTATGAGCATTTCCTCCAGCTGAGGATCTGCCCACCGGTGTACTCATCCTGTACAGGGAGTACAACGGAGCTGCCATATTCCTGCGCTGCACAAGTACCCCAGTCTGTTTCTATTGGTAACAGTTCATGCTACCGATTATCACAATGCTTCAGAAGTGCTAATTATCTTTTCTTGGTAATGACTAATAAATCCAAACGGAGAACAGTCCTGGAGGGCGTTTGCTTTAAAATTCACTGGCTGGGTACCAAAGTAGGCACAGCACTGACTGCTGCAGTTTGAATTACAGTTATTTTGTCCAAAAAATGTTCCATTTTCGGAGACTCTTGGTGAAGACAGAGTTTGGCTAGTTTATATTGTGTTTTAATGACAGCAAGAGTGGGAAACAATCCTTTTTAGTGAAAAGACATCACTGCCGTGATCTTTTTTCAGCCAAACCAACAGAGATTTGATAGTTGCAGTTCGGCCTAGGAGAGGAAGGCTTCCCAGAGCAACCGCGCTGCAGTGATAATTGCCTCTGATGGAATTGTATTACAGGCATATTTGACAATTATGCAATGAACATGTGTAGCTGAGCCGTCTCTCCCTCCCGCAGCATGTCACATATTTGGCTAAGGAGAGCTGCTTTATGCCCAAAGGGACGACTGCAGTGCCCGTCGGGGTGCCCGTCAGCACTGCCCTGGCGCTTGCTCTCACCTGCGAGGTGGCTGCTGCCACCAGCTGCACGGTCTTGTTTGCCAGCACCCCCTCGCTCGTGCTAACCAACCCGCTAACTGTTCCCTAAGCCTGGCTCCAGGCGATGGTCTCCCTACTGTTAAGTTGTTGTTCAGTGCTGCAGGATATCAGTGCATGGTCAGATAAAGAGTTACTTTCTTAGAAATGAGAAGCTGAAACATCCATCAGCTAGGTGATGTTGGCAGGAGGGGAGGTAACCACTGACCCAACAGCTGCTGAGATGGCTGCTCCGACTTTGCCTTTAATGAACTGGCTCGCGCCTTCAGCTCCAGCAAACCAAGGCAGGTTCCCAAGGAGCTGGATGCTAGAAGATCCAGCTCATTTCCGCACAGAAGCACATGCCAGTCTGTAGCTAAAACCACTGATAGGGACGCGACACCGCACCGTCGCGGAGCGGCCCGTGATGATACACGTAAGAACCTCTGCGCGCCGGCACACAGAGAGGCCCTCAGCTTTCGCATGTAGGAGCGTTTCCTGCCCGCCACTTGAATACTGTTAACGTGGTTGTCGGAATCGGTTTTCCATGTAACTTAACTTTTTTTGTCATTGTAAGATGTTTTCACCAGACGAATAAAGTTGACCCTGTGGAAAACAAAAAATGTTCCTCATATTTCCTGCCAATTTCAGGACTTCTTTAATATAGTCGTGCCACAGATACTTCAAGCATTATGAAACGACCATTTGTTATATTAACTGGAACCTAGTGTGCCTAGCAAGTTACCAGTTGCAAAGGGTATTTTGGCCTACACCCTGTAGTTCATGGGAAAAACGAGAGTGAGCATGCAAGCAGCGTGCTTTCAGAGAGGAACAGAGCCAGGAAAAAGGAGTAATGTAGCTTCAGATGTTTGGATTTATGGAGATTTAAGCGAGCATCATGCTTTTCTTGTGCTTCTTCCAGTAAAAATAAACAAAGGTAGTGTGAGAAACTCTTAACATCGAGGTAATGTGCAAATACTATGCCATCAAGTTTAGGGACTCACCTTATCTTGGCCACAATGCCATTAATCATCTTTTTGCTACAAACAGTTACTCCTCTGGTTATTTGGAAATAAAATGTCTCCATTCAAGAGCTTCCAGAGCATTCTTTGCATTTACACATTAACCTTTTGGGCAAGCTTCAAGAGGGCCTTCTTAAAAAGCCAGCCCCTTAGTTTCACACTCAAATGAGATGAAGGACAAGGTTTTTGAAGAGCATTTCTTCATAACTGTGGCTACTTTGGTTTACGAGTGTATTCAGTATAACTCAAGCAGAACAAGGTTCCTCTGTGGCAATAACAGAATTAAGTCCTTCAGCTGTTAGTACAAAGTCTTAAAAACTGGAAACAAAATAGGAGCTCTGACTTTTCCCCTCTTGTTGTCGTTTAACCCAGCAGGCACCCGGGGGGCGGCGTGACTTCGTTCAGGGCACAATAGTCTGCTGTTAGTCTCCACGCTCCATTAGACTTTCGCACTGGCCATATGGGATTGTTAAAGGGTGAGTGAGTCTGGCTGATCACTCCTTGGCT